>NW_010528376.1:9506-24780 GCF_000687285.1 Phaethon lepturus | reverse complement strand
AACAATGTTGAGAGTGAGTTTAATAAAATAAAAATAATTCTTCCTTTAAAAAAATCACATCGTTTGCCACACATTTTAAAGCACAGAAAGTATTGCATAACTCCTAACCGCCAAGCGAGCTAGGAATACTGTATCCCTTTATTCTCTGAGTTTAATAGTTATAATTAGAACCTTTCCTATACGGTTTCTATATCTACATGTAATTCTAAAAAAATCCCTCTTGTCTTTCCCAATAAACTGAAGCATTGTTACACAGACGGAAGTCAAACAATTAAAGTGAGAAATGGAGACGTCGGGTTTTGAAGAGGTTTTTTTCCTTTTTTTTTTTTTTTTATTCTGAGGCAGAAATATTCTCCAACTTGAAATGTTCTCACTCAGCATCAGTTTTGCCTTTGCAGCATTGCTGTCCGCACTGGGGCAGCCTCTGGAGGCGGAGGGTGGCTGCAAAGGAAGCAGGATGGAGCTAGTTGGGGCGAGCAGCGAACACGTGGAGCGCGCACACGCATGGCAAAGCCTTGGTAAATTGTCACGTGCAATGAAAAAAGCAGAGAAATGGCAAAACAAGACCTGATTTGGAGGAAAAAAAAATACGCCCAGCAGCCTGAGGGGCAACTCGGTCTCATAAGAGCGAGGCTATCAGAAAAGAGCAGGAGGAAGAGGGACCCGTGGCTTCTCATGGCCACGAGCCGCCGCAGCAGCAGACATCGGTAATGCAGCCGGATTCTGCACCTCCCAAAGGAGTCTGTTACACCGACGGGAGATGTCTGTTTAGCTCTGTTTAAAACAGCTTTTGTACTATCAAGTCTCTCTGGGATAAGGCATCTCACCTTTCTCTCCCCAAAAAGGAAACCTCTCCGCTTAAAATCACAGAGGATGGTACAGGAAAGATTTGTTTCTTAGACTTTTTCCTAAGCCAGAGAAACTCTGGTTATTAATGCCAACGTACGAGAGTGTGTCCTCCATTTCCGGCGTAGCTGCAGTGTAGCCACATGCTTAGACACCCTCATGTACACATCAATATTTCAGAATTCTTCCTTTGGAATTTTTTTTTTTTTTTTTTTTTGCAGCTGATTTTTCTTCCCTCCTGCTCTGCTTGTCAAAAGATGATTGATACGTGTAGAAGTGGGCCTTAAAAACACAAGTCATTGCCCGAGGTTCTTCCTATAATCAGAGCGCATGCCCACCCGTAGCTAATTAGACATTAGCTTAATGTCAACTGATTGATTTAGAGCGGTCCTACCGCCCACCCAACAACCAGCGCGGAGCCTTTGACGGTGGGCAATGGAGGGAAAGTGGCACCTGCAGGAGGGGATGTTTTGCCTTTAGAAGTTCATGACATAAAACCTCTTTGTTTATATTTATGTAAAGAAATTTTCCTCTTTGTTTGTGTTAAATGAAAGGAACAGGTCAGCAAGAAAAACCAGTTAAAGTCAATTCCAGCCAAGTTTAGGAGGTTGAAGCTGTTGGAGGAGTTAAGTGGAGTGTGTCCCCACGGTAAAAGCAAAGTGCTTGCCTCACCCCAAGCACTGAGGTGAGACCTGCCTGTTTTGCTGGGTCTAGTCCTGCACTTTGCAATAAGCTAGGAAAATACATTTGGCTATGATTTAGATGATACCATTTTTCAAAATCCTTTGCATTTTTTTCTTTTCCTTTATTTTTCCCTCTTCCCTCCCCCAAATCCTCACCACCCTCCCCACTCTGGATTTATGGGTCAGGAACCCTCAAAGTTGTCCTGATGGATTAAGCAGAGACAAGTTGTATCAAGTAAATTAAAAATGAAATAGTTACAGCTGTTGGAACAGTCTCAGGGCCAGAGGAGGTAAAAGACTTTCTACCCTCAAGGGGCCTGGAAGTAATCTGTGGAGCACCAACTGCTTAAATAAAGACAGCTTGAGTGCGGGCTGGCGTGCTGAGGGATGGAGAGAGCATCCAACGGCACGGGGCTTGAGCGTGACTTAAGGGAAACCCAGGGAGCAGCTACCCTCCAAGCTCTGCTTGCTCCCGGCATCCCCAGACCCCCGGGTCCCACAGCCAGGAGGGGACAGCAGGGAGGACACTGAAGAGTGTCCCACATTTTGGGACGATCTCAGGGATTTCATTTGTGTTATTGTGGATCTCTGATACGTCGTTGAACCACGGGGGTTAAAGGTAGAAGCTGCCTTTGGTTTCCCAGGCAAAAGCAACACTGGGAAGCCTACAGAGCTGAAGGCACACAGACTAAGGAGTAAGAAGCCCACCTTTCATCCTACCTGACATCTCCCAGGTGATAGACAAACTACGGGGCGTTTCTTCACGGGTGCTGATGCTGAGGCTGCCTCGGGTGAAGATACCCGAGTTCTGCATGTGCTCGGCCACATCTTCTTCCTCATCTTTTGGCAAACCCTTTGCTCTTTTCCTTCCCCAGCTCTCTGCTTTTTATATTCTCTTTATATGCTGTCTATGCTACTGTCTTGCTCCAGTTTTTGTGGGGGTTGTTTTTTTTTAGGGTAACATCAAAGGGGCAATTCAATGGACCAGGGGCTGTAGCGGTTGCAGTAACGCAAGCACCCAGTGCCGAATACCACAGCACAGGGAAGGCAGCGACTCATCCGAGGGCTTGGTCCTGTCCGATTCAGCTACCCGCAAAAAGCACAGTCTCTCCCTATTGATAATAAATCAAACACAGACAGACACATTCATAATTCACCTTTTGTGAATTTGAAAGTTGTACAGAATGACCCTTTTTAGTCAAACAAAAGCACTCCGGGGCACGTCGCTCCAGCGGGCGCTGGTGAGCCTTCCCTCGGACACACACATTCGTCGTGAAGATGTTTGGGCCGGTCCCAGATTTAATGGAGCAGCAATGACAGGGACGGCTGGGAATGACGCATGGAGGAATTTTTCATCTCCGAACCGTGCCCATGAGGTGCCTCTGCCGCGCACACAGCGATGAACCACTCTGCCCCCAGCACCAGCGACAAGTTCTGCCTCTGAACTACCGCCTTCAAGCAATGTTTAGGACAGAATTTCTCTCCGAAGATGAGAGGAGCAGCTGAATGTGGTCCACGATGCAATATTCCCCTTAATCCAGCAGTATCTGGGGGAGGAAGCGGAGGAGGATGCATCTCCAGCAGCAGAATCTGTGCAACTTCACATTTCTCAGCTATAAACCTTTCAAGAGCTGGAAGTAAATCCTTCAGCTTTCTACTAGAGCTCAGCCTCTGCAGCTGCACATTTATTCGGCAGGCAGAGAATCAGGCCAAAAGAAGTAAATATGAGTGCTGTGACCGATGATAGTGCTAGAACATTACGCAAGCTCCCACACGGCTGCGGCGCAGGGCAATTCCCTGGCTGCTGATTCCCCGCTGGACATCTCCTACCAGAAGCTGGAGTCACCCTTCCCGGGATGCTGGGGAGTGAGTGAGCGGCAGGCGGGAGAAGGTGTTTCTGGAGGGGGGTCCTGCAGAGCTCAGCTCTGGAGTGGCAGCTTGGGGATACAAGTGTGTGCTGGAGAGCTGCAAGCGGGGACGATGCCCTTCTCTCTTTCGTTTATCGTGCCACACGCCCCATACTCACATAAGTGAGTACTACAAGGCTACTTGTGACTACTGGAGTTGGGCTGGAGGTTCAGCTTTTCGTGGCGGCTAAAGACTAGCCAGCACGTGGCACTGGCAACACCTCAGAGGTCCTACTGGTCGCAAGAGTGTCAGAGCAAAGAGCAAAGGCTCAGAAGCACGAAGACCTCGCCGCGTAGCAGATGAGCATTTTGCCACATGCATTACCCCGTAACTGTCCCTAATTAATGCACGGTGCGTTAAACAACTGCTCCGGGACGAGGCGCCCAGCTTCGCCGCGCTCGGGCAGCTCTGCCGCAGCGCCCAAAGCCGCGGGGGGAAGCGGGGACGCAGGTTTGCCCGGAGGGACTTGGCAGCAGCCGCGAGTGCAAAGGGTGGGGAGCAGTCGCAGGTCACGCATGCCAACGTGGAAAATCACAGGGGCTGCCCGGGTTAGGAGGCAGAGAGAGCTCTTAATCCGTCCCCTCTGGGCTCTCTTCGCACGGGCAGCTCTGCCGCAGCGCCCAAAGCCGCGGGGGGAAGCGGGGACGCAGGTTTGCCCGGAGGGACTTGGCAGCAGCCGCGAGTGCAAAGGGTGGGGAGCAGTCGCAGGTCACGCATGCCAACGTGGAAAATCACAGGGGCTGCCCGGGTTAGGAGGCAGAGAGAGCTCTTAATCCGTCCCCTCTGGGCTCTCTTCGCACAGCCGCCGTCGCTTCTCCAACGCGCCGAGCGGCATCTTGGGCTGTGCACTGGGGCAGAACACCCCCAGGAGCCCGCGCCGAGGGCTGGGGCGAAACGTGTGCTCGTCTTTCCGTGCACATGCAGTGAGCTGCTCTTTGTAATGCCGCTCTCCAGGACGTCTGCTGCCGAGGGAAGGACCTTCAGCATCGGGGGCTTCTCGCCAGCTCTGCTCACGGGCATCTCTGCCCAGAAACCAAGCGAGCCACAACCAGGCTGTTTTGGGGAACTGTCAGAAGTTGCTGCCGCTTTTAGTACTCAACACCTCGGAGAGCAAATTCCCCCTCCCGGCCTCCCGGTTCACCTCGCCGCTCCAGCCCGCGTTGCCGACGGCTCTCCGCTAGCACTGTAAAGCCAATAAGTCTCCTGAAACCGGAGCGACCTGGCTCGTGCGCGTCTGTGTGCGTGTGCCTGCGCGTGTGCGTGGCTTGCTAGCGAAGACAAAATGCTCGGGTGGGCTCTTGTGAGAGCGCACACACACACACTTAAGTGGGGAGATTATTTCTTCCTTTAACCCTTAGGATACCCAGTTCTTGAACTTTAAAAAGCCACAGCTACCTGGTGCCTGAAGGGGCTCTTTCTGTTTAGTATTCCTTAATTTTTGTATTAAATTGATGGGGTGTCCTTTAGTCACAGCCTTCACCTCACGAGGAAAAGGGTAGACATCATACAGAGCAGTACAGGAGAGAAGGGACTGGCTGACCAGTTGCAGCATTTCAGGGAGGCAAGATTATTTCTACATTTCAAACTGCCATGACGTACGCTGGGGCAGGGGGATGTTCACTCTTCTGATTTTGTAAAACTCCAGTTTTTGGAGTCACATGAATCTCAGCTTTCACTTAAACCCAAGCTGCTTCTAATGCTCTTGTTACACAGATACCAGAAACTATGATCTGAAATACCCTCTAAAGTTTTAAAAATTAAAAAACAAATATCAAGGATCCTCATTTTCAAATAAACATTTATTATTTTCATTCATTTGACCAACGTCTGTCTTCTGGAAAAACAATTTCTTGAAAGACTGTGCTGGTAATATTGAAGTTGCTGGACTGGTCCTGGACCCAAAGGAACACAAGAGCTTTCGTAGGGACTGGCTGTTCCCTCCCAGAGCTCTGTCAGCTTAGGCTCCGGAAAGTGAGAGACAGCCGTGCCATGCCGTTGCCTTTCTGCTTTGTTGTGTATACCCGCGTATTCGCACGTTGCAGCTGCCCAGGAGAAAATCAGTAAGGTCTGGTAGCCCGGCGGCGTGTGCGCTGAGCGGGGTGAGGTGGATGCCGGTATTTCGACTGGTGTTACCGTTGCTATTCTTACAGTTCCTATTGCATTAACACCTGGGCCCCCGTCACGGCGTAAGAGCTCTCAGTGCTCACACAGATGTGAAATAAAATTGTGAGGACTGGCCCGAAGCATCTACAGTCTGACTAATACTTCCCCCCCCCCCTTACAAACTGATGTTGCTTAATACTTTTGGAATCTTGCAGCATTTCAGCCATGTGAGATTTTTATACCCTTTTTTGTTACAGAGACCTTGTGGGCTTGGGGTTTTGGTTTGGTTTCATTTTGGCTTTGCTTTGATTTTGTAATTAAGTAATTTCTTGCCACTAGATTGTAAAAGGGTTCAATCGGCTTGCAAGCACCTTGACAACACGCAGAGTCTAGTTTTCTCACCTGAAAAGGACCCTTCATTTGGCTGGGGTCTTTTCTGCTGATTTTGAATGCAGCAAAGCTAGCTTTGGATCCAGAAATAGCTCCAACATGCACTCACTTTTCCAGAAAATGAATGGGGGAGTGGAATCTATTCTGAATGCTGAGGCACGGAGATAATGCTGGGCTTCCAAACAAGCTTGCATGGGTCTGCCTTTTTCCAGAATAACGGTGTGGAGCATCTACGTCTGGACTTGAGTTACTTACAGAGCCTGTGCCATCGTCACCACCCCAGGAGGCAATGCCCCCGCAAGGGGATGGTCCCCATAACTGATGGAGTGTGGGGGTCCCTGGGCACAGCACAGGCTGTCCCTCTCCCAGCAAAGCCCCCGACTGCTGCTGCAGCACAGTAACTTGTTTTTTGCAGTAGGACGCCCGGCGATGCCACAGACGTTACTCACGGCTGCATCCTGGAGCCCAGACGAGAACATTCATTTCACACCGCAAACTTATTTTTTTCCTGTCTGACGCTTTCTTTTATCGAGTTTCAATATAATAAACAAAGGGGACGATATTATTTCACTGGCAAAGACTCCAACTAATGCACAAACAGTTTTCAATACTGGCACACGGAGGGACTTTTTCACCATATACTGGCCAGTCAGACCCATATCAGCCCTAATGGCACAGGGAAATGGAAATTCAGATCTTTCACCTTGAAGAATAACTGCAATTCATACGCTGCTCATACTTCCCCCCCGCTTTTCTTTTCTTTTATTGCTAACACAGCAAAACGAAGCATCACAGTGGTATCAAAGGAAACTTTTCCAAGCTGTTGACGTACAGCAAAGGGACAGTTTCACATAACTCAGCATTTAATCGTCTCAGACTGTGCTTTGTGTGCACACTTCGGTTCTCATAGTGACTTTGGGCAAGTTGCTTCACTTCTCCAATTTTCTGCTGCCCTTTTAGATGGTCCATTTGGATATAAATCGTTCCGGCTGAAAGTCATGAATTTAAGCTTTATTCTTGGCTTGTGCCAAAGCCATTGCCAATAGACTACATCTACATTGGTACCCAATTGACTGGGACAAAGGGTCAGAGGCAGCCAAGTCCAGCCCCTTAACCGTGCTGGCCCTTGAGCTCCAACGGACCTTTGACTAGCTACAAGTACAAGCCATATTTCATGTATTTGATAAGCTTATTTTATAAGTCTGGCTATTGTTAATCTAGGAATAGCACATCGGCAGTGGTTAAAGCAGGCATTTCTTTCTGGAGCCGAAAAGATACTGAAGCTGTTAAAGAGAGCCTCTGTACGAGTGTTTTACGAAAGCAGAGGTTTCGCAGGTGACCCTGCAGTATGAGATCCAGAAGTACCTACCAACTTTCATGGCAACGACAAACTGGAATCCCCATCCCACCAGTACACCTACAGGGTATCACTGGAGAGCACACTCAGGGAGGGAAGCGTATGAACGGCTGTCACTAATAACCAAGAAAACTCAGGGGAAAAAACAAACCCAGCACGATGCATCTGGGTAACCCCATCAGGCAAATCTCGCTACCCAGAACAAGCCAAGATTCATTTCTGTCCAAAATTCCTGCACTATCACTAACTGCCACTTGATTAAATGATTTTTCCTGAGATCATGATGCAAGTCATTGTCAGAGAAAGGGCTTATGCAAAGCGGCTGGAGCCCCCAGTCCCTGCTGAATGCTTGAGCCACTCAACGATCCAACGCACCGCACAACACGTCAGGCCTGTCACCTGCAGTCAGCTCCTCCATTGGAAAAACATGCAATTTTCCAAAGGTAAGGGAGTCTTGGGTTACTAGGAACACAAATCATTACGAGTAAAACTGCATTCCCAATTTATTGTATTTGTTTTATTTATAATTTTATTACTTATTCCACATTTTCCATATTTTCCATGTGTTTCACATCATTCTTGCCCATTCAGGCCTTTACATGGAAACTTGGGCTCTTCTCCACTGCATAATGTGTTGAAGGCTTTATAAACAGCCCTGTTTCATTGTTTGCTCTGCATGTTTCCATCCCCAAAGCATGCAAGCAACTAACGTTGTGCCTGGTACAAGTCTGAATGTTCTCTCACTGGGGAGCAGGACAGGGCAAGAAGGGAAGAAAAGCAACTATTAAGGTGATAAGCTGGTGAAAATAAAGACCATGGAATTGTTCAGCTGGAGTTCTAACACAGAACAGTTTGCAACTCCTCTGATTTGGGTTGTGGGTTTTTTCATGTTAGGGTTTTAAGTTGTCAAAGATGGAGATTTTTCACCGCAGCCAAGGCTGAAGACTGGTCAACGTGTTGCAAGCGCAGACCCCGATTTCCCACCAAACCAAACACAGTTCCCTGAATGACGAGGAAACTCCTTCTAACGCTGCTAGGTTCCTTCCCTCCTCTACGCTTCTGGAAGGTAATATCATGCATCTGTGGGCACAGTTAATTCACTATTTTCCCCTCTCCTGGATGCGTAGGCAACTATTAAGTATTTTCTTTCATGCTCACTTCTGACTGCAATCTGTGAGCAAATCAGGAGCGTTCAGCAATGCTGCTTTTAGCTGTGCTTTCAAGGTTTTGTGTCAACAGGAACATTAGGTCAATTTGCAAACAGCCTTGGAAAATCTGGTGCAGCATCTTCTGACGCTATTGACAGGGCCTGCTTAAATTCGGCTTTGCAGGGCTAACAGTTGTCATTCAGCTCTTGAGCACATTTACATCATCTCATCTATTTTTCATCAGTCTTGCACCCTTCGTGACACTCTTATCAATTCATGAGCGTGTTCATTCTGGTTCAGTTCAATCCCACAAGTACAGAGTCACACATGAACCTGAATAATCTCTCGGATAGCAAAAAGATGCTCAGTTCCTGCAAAAAAACTCATCAAGTTTATTCTAGATCCTATAGTTAAGGTGACCTTTTCGTATCAGCAACTCAAAAAAACAATGGAGTATTTGATGGCAGAGGAGGGGCAGGGAGATTGGATTAAAACATCTGGCGAGGTAATTAGATTCACTAAAAAGTTTACGCTCCAAACTGCCCCTACATAATTGATGGGACTATTGTGATGTGTCACTTCCACTTACTGGCGTTCGGCAGCCGCTCTCGCCTCGCTGCGCCCCGCGCTAACCTCCGCGCCTGACCTGCGGCAGTCCCCCTATTAAAGCTGCAATTATGGGGTGACTCTTAATAGCGAGGTCTTGCTTCAGAGTGGGGAAAAATGTTTCTCTAGCTCACATGCGACAATTAAAGATAATTTAAAATGTAAGTAATTGCACTGGGTTTCTGGAAACTACTGTAGAGGTCTTGTCCCAGGCATCTGACAGGCACGGTGGTGTATTTTGACAAGTTTTGCGCAGATTTCCATTAAATACCAACTAGCAGCTCTATTTTCTTTGGAGTCATTGGTCAGGAAATTGTGAGATTGTGAAAGGTCAGGCCTGGAAGATTTGGGAGGGGATGGAGGTGTTATTCATGTTCTGATCCATGGGGATCTAGTTCCAACATAAATCCTTCGGTTGCTTGATTCTTGCTTTCTGTGTAGTCTTTGAGCAGGAGAAAGGTAAGGACTGATTCGCAGAGAAGAGCTTCTGTTGAGTTACTTTCACCCCTGCAGAGATGCCAGACAAGATTGGACCTACAAAATCTCCACCTGCACTCTGGAAACCTACAGAAACCTGGCGAGTCTGAGTTGAGAGACCTGCCAAACAGCAAAATATTTGGTCGGATCTCCATCCCACCACAGCATCGCACTAAACCTCTTAGTTTGTCAAACTAGATTTGAAACTGCAACTACTCCAAGGCTTCTGCAAGGTCAGTGAAGTGTGAACATCATGCAGAATGCACCCAGATAGATACTTTCGGAGGCTCAGCAGTTCCTGAAAGAATTTTCTATCATGGAAACAGACTGTCAGATGAGTTTGGATTCTGCCACATGGTCCTAGCGATAATAAGCCATCTGTGTGCATTGACCTTTCCTCTCTCAATTTTGTCTCCATTGCTTTTCTTCCAAGTCCTCTCTGATTTGACCTACATTTAAGTAACCCAACAAATGCCAGCAGTGCACACAGCAGAGTTAAATATGCACTTGGTTCCAACATGCCAACGAAGAGCGAGTCCATCTACATCCGAGTGAAAAAAGGAAGAGCCATTAAATGGAAAAGGACCCATCAGGCATATAATCACCTCCTGCCGTGTTTGACTCGTTTAGGCTCCTATCTCGGTTAGTGGGACTTTTGCTCATAAATGATTTGGGGCAGGGTTTTAAAAGATGGTTGGTATCACAAGATGCAGAGAGAAAACTTGAACGACATTTGAAAACTGCGCTTTTGCTTCCTTTTCCATAGCTGGATTTCTAAATTACGTTCAAAAGCTAGAGATTATACCTCTGTATTACAGATGTATTCAGCTTGTGCCACTGGATAATAAAATTAAGTATGTTTATAAGCAGTTGCAGGATCAGGATGTCTGAAAGCTTTCCCCTTTGTATAACTTTATACAGGACAAAAACCATATAGAAAATAAAAGCTAGGACAGATGTGCCCTCATTATTGCTTTCAAGTGGCCGTCTTTCTGCCTGTAGTATTTCAGATGCATTGGTAACACCATGGCAGCTCACCACAAAAAACATTGTGGGACTTCATAAAAAACAGAAAAAGAAATGAAATGAAATATTAAAAAAAAGAAAGAAATTAAACATGTCTCTAAAGCAAATGCAGCAAAATGCAAACTTAAACTGCATGACCACAAAAAAAATGGCATCAGACATTAAAATCATTTTTCTTTCTTTCTAAAATGAAACAATCCCAAAGAATATGCCTGAGCCCCTGGTCTTTATATTTATTCCAGTGTGGTGTTTTTAATGAGGGACTCAAAGAGAAATTACACTTGAAATGTAAAAAGAGCTGCAATTCTTATTTTATCATGACTCAAGTATCACTCGTGCAGTGGCCAGATCCTTATGGGTGAGCCAGAATGACAGGAACTGGTTTTGGGGTTGGTTTTTGTAACCCAGAATTGCTTCCTTTTTTTTTTTTTAATTAAAATTCATCAATGTGCTCAGACACAACACGACACGTGTTCCAGTGACCCAGACAGAGGGAAAAGGGTCCGCGTCCTCCGGAGAGCCGCGGCTGAGTGCTCCTGACAAATGCCACCGCGTGGCACGGAGCAGAAAGCATTCCCGGGGCGGTTTGCCGGTGCCTCTCCGAGCCGACGGAGGAGGTTTATATTACCATCACATGGCTGTCTTCAGCTGCATTTGTTAGCACAGCCCATTTGGAGATCTTGCCATGTTGGGCTGCACAGGGAGCAGGAGGGGAGAGAAGAAAAAAAAAAAAAAAGGAGGGGGGAGAGAAATGGGGGGGCAAAAAAAAAGCAAGCAAAACATATCTAACTTCTTAACACCAGCGTCTTCATTGGTGACGCTATCAAACCCAGCCGCCTCTGCCCTTGCCCATGCAAAACCTTTGTACAACGCTCGGAGGGCAGCTTTTAAAAATGTTTTTGAACACATAACACGTAGGAAAAAAACACACTATAGAAACTTGGCAATGAGTTTGTCTCAAGTAGCCAAGTTGGGCATGGAAAAAAAAATTAGACAATAAAAGGTCATTTCTAGCCAAGTTTTAAGTGAGTATACAATACATACCTTTTTTTTCCCTGCTCTTTGCCTTAGTTACTGGCCAACTTGGCTAGGAGCTTATGGAAAACACTGAAATGGAATTATTATAATTGGGGTTTTTTTCTCCTTTTGACCAAGCACAAGTTCTTATAAGCAATAGTATAATTATGGCAAAAGAATAACACAGACACGGTTTTAAGGATGCATCATCAAAAAAATACCCCTCTTCTCTACACCAAACGAAGGCTAGTTCATGAGCACCAGTGATCTACTACTACTGCTATGTATGTTTTTTTAAATTATTTGTTACAAAGTATGTCATAAAGTGGAAAATTACCAGTGCCGATCACATTTCCAAGCTAATTCAGAACCGAGTGCCGTAAGTCAATTAGGATCATAAACCTGCGGCAGTGAGGACGGGGACTTTCTCGGAATTAACATTTTCATCCTGCTTCTGGCGTGCCGCTACGCGGGGATCGAACAGGAGACGTTTAACGGGTGGCTTCTGAAGCCACCCGTGCGGCTCGCCGTTTGCGTGGCAGCTCTGCCCGGAGATGGCTTCAGTCTGTTGCAACACGCTCCCGCAGCCTCCTTCCTTGCCCCAGGTATTCCAGGTGGATGGTTGATTAAGAGCAAGCTCCTTGCTGACGTAAGTTGCGTATTTAACATCCTGCTCTGTTTCATACCTCCCCGCGCCTTTCGGTTTTATTTTATTTTTTGGAAGGGCAGAGCGTAAGGAAAACCAATTAAAAGGAAACACGGGATTTTTGCCCCCACTGCCCCGAGAGCTTAACTGGAGGCATCCCCCTTACCTTTTGGAGGCTGTGGGGTTTCTGTCTAGAGGATCAGAGTTCGTCCGAGATGTTTCACCTAGAAACATGGGTAATTCCAGCTCACATCAGCCCAGGCGCCTGCGTGGCCTGGACCAGACACTTCAGAGAAAGATGCACAAACAGCTCATAGGCAGCAGCTCTGTGCGCTGAAATACCCGAACGGTGCGGGGATATTTTGATGCGAGGACACTGACTCTGGATGTAAGATGACGTAAGATCAGTTTTGAAAACCTGACCTCCTAAATGAGATTGAGGAGTCAGGCATGAGAATAAAAGGGGGAAAAAAATCAGATTTGAAGATGCAAAGCAAAAAGAAATGGGACTACAAGCCTGAGATCAACAAGAAGTTTATAAGCTGCAGGTTTGGGCTGTGTTTAAGTAAGAACAACAGTTTGCTCTCTGCCACTTGTCAATTAAAGATGGCAATTCCTTTTCAAATAGAGCTGATCTTACATTTTCTCATACTCTCTTGGAAATGCCCTTCCAACTTGGATGACTTTTTTTAAATAAGTGAAAGTTTTCCCAGACGCATTTACCTCTTAGCAAATTTTTTTTGTTGTTGTTTCACAAAATAAGAATCTAAAGTTTAAGAAAAAAAATTCCATTTCTATTTATGCTGCTGGAAAATGGGAGGAAGCTGCAGCAATGGAAAAAACAAAATATCTTCAGTTTGGAGAGACTGATTTTTTTAACAGAAAATATTCATGGCCAAACTAATTGTGCAAAGAGAAGGGCATTTCCGCCCCCCAGTAATATTTCATAGCAGGGCGCTACAAGTCGCCTCCAAGACTGTGGTGGCTGCACCGTGTAAGCAGTGAGCAGATGGGAATGGGTTGTGAGCGGAGAGCATCGCCCAGCTGGCTGTCACGACTGTTATGTGCAAACCCACAGGCAGGCGTCTCCAGCCCATGAACTTGGCACCGGCCGACGTGCCGCGGCGACGGAGCAGCCAGCCTTCTGGGCAGACTTCATCGCAAGCTGTTTACTTCTGCTACTGGGGGGTTTGCAGCCCAACAAGCCTTGTCAAGCTCAACATGTGTAAGGCGGGTGGGGTGATCTCTAATTATACCCCTTGGGAAGAACTTACATGACCTAACATATCTAGCACATAAGAAGTCCATTCCGCACCGCTTAGATGGCATTTGTTAGCTGGCACGACTGGTTCTGTGCTGCAGAAGCAGGGAGTTGGATGGAAAGTAAACATGGTGAGTAACACTGGAGTCATGCTGGATGCGGCGTGTGATAACTTGATTTGTGACAAATGCAGTGGAGAGACTGGCTGATGTGACCGGCTGCCTCAAGGAACTGCCTCTGGTGATGTACTGCTGATGCTTCACATTCATGAGTTCATGAGAAACGTCTACAGGTGAGACTATCGTCCGTGGTGGGTCAAGAGCACTGGCTGGACCTCCTTGAAGAGAGTCAGTGGGAAGGGTATGGGATTGGGTTACGCTGCTCCTCACTGCCTGTCCTGTCCCTGTCTCATCAGGCTGCACATTTTTTGGCAAGGACACTCTCCTTTATTCAGCGCTCGTGCAGTGCCTCTCCTGCACCTTTCCCTTCGGCTCACCTGTTAGTCATGCTCCAGCAGAGCTACTGGGAACTTAAACCACTCAACAGACACGTGTACATCACTGTACTTCTCTCATCGCTGGGGAATCTATCGTAGAAAGCTGGGGACAGGACGTGGCAGTCTGCCACCCTCTCCTCAGTGACAGGACTGCGTATCCCGGCACTGGTGTCTGCAGAAGTGCCATAAAATTAAAATTAAAAAAAACAAAAAAAAGTCCATGCAGAAATTAGGAAGAGACGAATATGCCTTTTGCTTGCAAAATCCGTAACTCATCCCACTGCTATATCACCAGTTCTGTTCTTGGTGTTTGCTATACCCTTGTCTCTTTTCCTCAGCCTAGCCGACACCACCCACTCACTCCTCCTTTGGGTTGATGGGACACAAAAATCTCACCCAAGTGCGAGACCCTCAGAGCATCAGCAGGACATCCTGCCTGGCCAAAGAATCTGGAGGCTTCTAGCTTTTATGAGTCACCGTCATCATCTCAAGCAACATTAGAAGGAAATTGCTTTAGGGCATTGTCATTACTGTTTGAAAGTATTTGTTGACAGTGCAATGACTGTGCCATTTTTATGAACCTCAGGCTGGGTTAGATTTGAATGCAAGATCACCAGCTTTAGCACACATATGGTGGCCAACTGAGCTGAAAAATTAAGGTCTCAGCATCACCAGGAACTGGCAGTTGCTTAAGAATTACTACACATCTTTGTGCACAGTCTCTGCCCATGGCAAATGAAAAATGATGGACCTAGCTTAGTTGAGGACAAAATATAATTAAATGTCTACATACCAGTGTAGTTACAAACAGGTAGGTGATTAAATACTATTACTGATCTGGACCAAACCTGTTAGCAGGAGACAATAGATTGCAAATAGATACACACACTTTTGCCAATGAGTTACACAATCTTACACTCCTACAGCTACCAAGAACCTGCACACTTCCAGGTCTGGCTGCTGCTCACATGGCCTGATGGCATCGCCAGGAGGGTGCTCATTTATTCCAGACAGTGAAAGTAGCCTAGACTGGAAGTTTCCCATGCAGGAATAAGACTGACACATGTGTCATCCAAAAGCCCTCCCCCACATATGTCATTGCAAGACATGTCACTAAATTTAGTACTTACAAATGAACTTGTAAGCAGATATCACAGCTTTTACTAAAAGTTAGGTGTGCATTAGCAAGGGTGCTAATTGCTGGGCCATTTTCTCCCAACTTTTCTTCCTTGACAGCTCACAAGATGCTAAGTCTCCACCTTCTTCACCCCAGAGATGAGCTTGGATTCAGTGTGAGGAAAGCAAGATAA
>NW_010528376.1:368-9475 GCF_000687285.1 Phaethon lepturus | reverse complement strand
TCTTTCCCTTCTCTTCAGTGAATCCCACCACCACTGATTTACAGCTAGCACCTTTCACCTCAAGAATTAGATGCCAACCTGACCTTCTGCAATAGCCTTTTGTCCTGGACACAGAAGTCATCTTGTAGACATGAAAAGGGAAGTCTATGATGCTGGGTGATCAGCACAGGGTCAACTTTGTACAGGGGTAACTATTAGTAAGTATTTGATAACCTCAGTCTCCAGCATCCCAGTCATCAGGCAGACAGTGGCAAGGCCCATGGAGAGTCTAAAGTCTGGATGGAGGAAAGAGGCAAAGGGATAGATAGACAGGTGAATGTCATTATGGTAATGAGTGTTAGCTCTCCCATCCTTTTGCAGCTGGAGGCTGTCTCATGCTGGTGAAAGGTGGGGATGGTGGCCTTTTCAGGATAAAGCTCTCAACCTCACAGAGGAGCCAGGGTACTTAAAAAGCAATGAGGACACCCCTGTGTGGAAGGTGTCCTGCTGGCGAGAGGTCCCCAGTGCAGGCAGGGATGAGGCGGAGAGCACAGGGCTCTCCTCTGAGGGTGTTTCCCATTCCCTGCCTTGCAGGCAGCCCCACCGCTCCAGGTTACTGACTCACCGTGACAGCTCAGGATGTGAAACCTCATCGTCCTCTTAGCAGAAAGCTATTTCTGTCTCCCAAACAAACATAGGAGAAGCTTGGGTGAGGCAGAATTAAAAATGGCTGCATGGTTTACCCAAAGGAAGCAAACACAAGGAGGTGATCGTCAGCCCTCTCTTACCATCTGATGAGGCTTAAGCTCAATTTTGTCCAAAATCTATGGACAAATAGTGGTGCTGTAACCACAGGATAACACGCTCAGAAAAGCTGGCCGAGGTCCTAGTGTAGCTGAAAGCAACTTGAGAGCTGGCCAGCCCAAGCAGAGTATTTTGTTGTTGTTCTTTAAAAATGATAATTCATTAAGACCAGGAGTGGGGCAAAGTTCCCCTCTTTTCATCAGGCCAATGTGCTCTTCTGCAATTGCTAATACTGAAAGAAGGAGATGGGGGAAAAAGAAACCTCAGAAAATAAAATTACTTCGCACTCCTGATTAAAACCAGTTTGTGTTTCATTGTGAAAGGCTGTGTTTGCTCAAGGTTTATTCAGTTCTGGTCTCTTCCATCCACATAAGGTTTGTTTTAATGACTGTAGAGTTATATGAATCTATTAATTTTTTTTCCCGAAGGTTTCATAATAATGCTGCCTGTTTTTTTCATACAGCACTTTACAGCCACGTGTCTGGAAATGCATTGCAAATGGGCAATTAGTGTCAGCCTTATTTTGAAGATGGAGAAGCTCAAGCGGAGTCCAAGCAAGACAATTCCTAAATAGCAATGCCAAAATCAGGCATTTAGCTTGATCTTGAAAAAATTGGAGCTAGAGCCTGAAAAAACTCTCAAAGACAGTTCAGCAAGGACAAACGCAGAACACTTCATTCAGTGAAAGGGGAAGGACTGACATGGGGAATGACCGCCGATCACCAGGCAAGCCTGGCATGGCTCATATTGCGGTCAAGCAGGAGTCATCAGCCACCTACCCCCGTGAGAAAGGCAACCACTGCACCAGGAGGTATAAATAGGATTATGGCCTACAAAGACCTTAAGAGATGTACTCTCCTGCCACCGAAGCTGGGATGCTGACCCCAGCTCTCCGCGCCCATCATCTTGGAGGACCGCAGTTGCCCAGGATAGACAGGTAAGGGGACGGTAGCAAGGGTGGATTGACCCACAAGGGTGCTTTAACCTAAAGAAGAGAAGGAGGAAGAGGACTGTCAGCAATGACAGACTTCAAAGAGGCCACCGCAACCACTTACATCCCAAACCCAGCGCTGGGGGAACCCACTCCAATGAAGGGCTGATGGTCACAGGTTTTAGAGGCTCCTATTTTTTGACAAGATCTTGTTTCTTTTCTCCCTCCAGGTGTTTTAATGGGAAAATCTGGAAAGGTTAAAGTTCAGAGTAGAAAAGCAGCAAGATAATGTTATTTGAGGCAAATCTCTAACCCTTTACTTTGGCTATGTGGGAGGCAAGAGAAAATGTTATATGCAGGGGAATATTAAATTATTAATATTATGTCTAGGTTGAGATTAATCGGATTCCAGAGACGTATAATAACCGCCTGCTGCCTCCTCAGATACGGATGTGTGGAGGCGTGCATTTAATGAGCAGCCTCGCACCAGGACCACAGCCTGCAGCGCAACAGGTCCCGGGGCAGGACATGCTGCCTTGCACCACAGGTCTGAATCCAGCCCGCCGGGGAAGAACAGCAGTTGCACAACATCTGTGCAACATCATCCTCGTGCAGGGAGCTGAACAAGCACCTGCAGTGCCACCAGCAGTCACGGGGAGTGGGAGGGTGCTGAGCCGGGCTGCCCTCCCACCCTCCTGCCTGGGTGCTGCAACTGCAAGCTTGTCCTCCCTTCTTTTCTCCGCCAGGAGGAAAGGATGGTGGGGAGACCTGCTACCACACCTGGGCACCACCGGAGATGCCAACACCAAAAGTTGCCCCCTTCCCCGTTGCATTTGTCTGGATGGGCTTCTGCGAACAAGAGGCTGTGGTTGTGCCCAGCCACAGCTGTGGATTTGCTGCCAGAAATATTGTGGAAATACATCCAGCCCTTCGCAGAGCTGCTGGACGGGCTCCGCAGCCCCTGCAAGAGCTCGAAACGGTCTCACCCCCCCGGCGCTGCACAGACTCCCGACCCCTCCGCCGGATCCAGGCTGCAGCACCCTGGGATGCCTGGCCCGGGACGGTCCTCCTGAGCTGCTACTCATGTATGGGCAACCTGAGACGAGCACCCACGAGCCACAGAGAAATAATTGAGGTGGTGCCAGGCACGTGGGCTGGGTAATGGCAGAGAGCTGGGAGGAGCCGCCGGCAGGTAGGGGATGGGGGGGCGGCGAGAGCCGGCCGGAGAGCTGCCGTTGTGTTTCACTTTTCTGCTGGTCCCCAGAAACCTGCCGATCGATCATGCTGCAGGAGCAGCACATGGATCTAATTCTCTACTGCCAGGCCTCCCTGCACCGCTATCCACATAAATCCTGAAGCTCTGACACCAGCCTTTCCATCACTGAACTGGCGCGTGTAGGGGAGAGGAAGAGGAGGAAGCACAGGCTTGGAGCGAGAGATGGGTCTCGGCAGCAGGCACGGCTCCTCTTTCCTCATGGCCTTTATCCTCCTCTATAACCCTCTCTCCATTTCATATATCGGCTGATAACGCGTGGGTCCTGTTCCCCCCAGCCCTCCCCACATCTGAACTACACAAAGCCGTCCTGCAACCTGAGGAACATTTGCAACTGCTCTTGATTAAAGGAGAAAAAACCCTCTCGATGTAGCGAATGCAAGGCTCGGGAGGGCTCCCCACACTGCCCCGAAGGGCCCTGCGTGACCTCAGTTTCAGGCTTCATGGTGCCTGTTCTTGGAGCTGATTCTCTCCTGCTTTCAATGTCACGGGCCAGTTTCTCACCTGGGGTTCAATGGCACAGTGGTGCAGGCTTGCAGTCATTAGACTAGTTAGGGATCTGTTCCCAAATCTTTTACTACCCTCAAGGAAAAACCTGCCTTTTAATTACTCTCCCAGCTCACTTTATCTACTTAAACAAATATTAAATGCATTAAATAATTTCAGTGGCATTGGGAAAAAATCCATGCATTTTGGGGGCAGGAGATTTTGAGAGGGGAAGAGGGTTTCGTCCAAAGTATTTTTCTGTGTGAAAAAACAGGAGGTTTTTTGTTTAAAAGAATAGAAATTAAAGCCAAAAAAATCTGCACTTTTAAAATCAGAAGGCGAGGGGGGGTTAATGAAGGCAAAAATTCTCCCTCTTTTCTTTTTTGGGGTGGGAATTAATAGAAGTTATTTGGGACTTGGGGGTTGGATGCAGTAGAAAGAAAAATTGCCTGATCAAGTGAAGAGGAAGTATCAACCAAGCTGGGGACATCTTCACCATCAGATATTTATGCCTAATATTTGTAATATGAAAAGTCTGAGATGTACCCTTAAGAAGATTTCTATTTCTTCATAATTTCCATCCTACCTGTTGTCAGTGTTGCTGGCGGGGATTATTGTCCTCTGGGTTCACAACAAAGGAAAATGTTGAAATCCCGTAATTTGAAATCTGTTGGAAATTTGGGGAGGGGGCAAAAGCAAGAGAGCAAGAGGACTCACATCTCACGAGGCCTGGACAAACATTTCATGGCCAACAGCTTCCAGCACTTCTATGTGGCTCTCAGTTGCTGCGAGTCCTTGAAGTTTCTCCTTCCTAAAAACAATAACAGCAATTAATGCAGTGTAGAGCTCAGGTCCAGTTGTGCCCTGAAATCACCTCCCAGCACCATCAATAGCATTTTGCTTCACACATTCATTTATCTACCAATTCGCTTGAGCGGACGATGGTCTAAACTTCCAGTCTTCCTCCTGCATTGCCACCCATCGGCTGTAAATCAGGTCCTCCGTAGGTTTTCTGTGGTTCACGCTGCCTTGCTGCCACCCCAGCTGTGGGGCCGAAACAAGGGGGACGTGCTGCCACCCAGCCCCACGGCAGGACTCCGGGGCTCGTCCCCATGCCTTGGGTAGGTGCCTGTGCCCCAGCAGCCCTTGCTAAACCCTGTGGCTTGGAACGATCCTGCACCAGGCTGGGAAACCTCAGTTAAGTCAATTAGAGAGCAGGTCCCGCTCTTTGAAGCTGCCACAGTCCTGAGCTTACGAGAAGTGAAGAGCAAAGAAAGATTTAGAAAAATATGAAAGACTAAAAGATATTGGGAGTGAAAGAGATCGTGAATGGCAAGAAGGGACTTAATGAGAGCCAGAAATGCAAGTTGGAGAAATGTTGATTTTATTTAGCATTAATTGCAGGAAAGAGCCTATAAAGTGTGGTAAAAAATTATTAAGTACCACTATGCAATGCCAGCTTTGTGCCAGCCGTCCCTACGAAACAGGTGTATTATTCCTAGTTCCCTAGGTATAAATAAATAATTGCTTTTCCACATCTTTTTTATGATGGCATTTCATTATTTTTTACTGCCATATTGTTATGGCTCCAATTCCTCCAGAACAGATTTGGAGATCAGTCGGCGAGGGAATGCGTGTGCATGTGCGCGTACGGGCGCGTACGTGGGTTGGCACCTGTGGAGCGCATGGTCTCATCTGTGGTCCAAGCCCTGACAGCGATGTCGGGATGAATGCAGAACAAAAACTATGGCCACAGCTACAAGACAAAGTGCATCATGTCAGGGAACCGCTCAGCAAAGTCGAGAGGGAACCGCTGTAACAAAGAGGTTGTCCAAGTTACCTTCACTGAGAGAGGGGTTGTCCTGGGATGGGACATTTTGGAGAATATCACCCCGGTTCAAGCACCAGTATCACGTCAGCCCATTTATCTTGATGTCAGGGACACAGAGCTGGGGTTTCCCTGAGGTATCCCATCCATCTATGACTCCCATCGGCATGTATTGAGCTTAGAAATAGAAAATAAACCCTGTATTCTACTCCACTTTGCATTTTCTGCTCGTGGTCTGCCCATATGCTCTTCCCAGCGTTGCTACACGCAGTTCCTTACGAACGAGGGCAGATCACATTTTTCCTGAGCAATGTTTATATCAGCATTTTGGGGCTTGTTTTATTGAGTCTCTCACTTCTCAGGAGGAGGCTCGGCAGGGAGATAAGCACTGGATGCCTTTTCCTAGCAGTGTCTCTGGCTTCAGATGAGGCCACCAAAGACGTTTGGGGAAGCAATGGTTCCCTGGTAATGCCTCAGTCCAAGATCTGACCTGGAACCGTGGGCTCTGCAAATACGCATAAATCTTCAGCTCACGTCCAAATCACTGCAAGGTTCAGTGAAAACAGCAAAACTGCCAGTGAATCTAACCTAAGCTTTAATCCAACTCCGGCGTGATTTACGACTTCAGGTGGAAACCGTGAAACACGACGGCTTCAGCCCCGAACTGGGGGATTGTTGGCCAGGCCAGCCCAGCCCAGAGGTGGCTGCGTTCAGTGCCGAAGAATTGGGACAGTGAGAAGCGCAGATGAAATTAAACAGCACGAACACGTCCCAAGAAAGTATTTGAATCCTGTTCACATGTTCAGTAAGCATAGCTGACACACAAATCAAACTAGTGTCCTGCTCAAGTCAGAGACAAGAAATTAAACAAATCAAAGAATACAGAGGCAATTGATAAAACTATTTTTCATGATTGAAAAGTAGCAATTCACTAGCTTCACCATTTGTGAACAGCGCTTCCCTAAAAGCAAAATTCTGCAATAGTGCTATGGTATTTCAGGACACATATAATAGCTTTTTAATATTTATTCCCCTTTCAAAATATTATTACAGACAGTAGGAGACAATTATTTTTCCTACCAAAAAAAAAAAAAAAGAGAGAATGCTTCAGTCTCAGTGACCCAATTTTCTAGGAAAGAACGGGTGTCACAACAGCAGGGAAAGATGCTTCTCTTGTTCTCTTGCTGGCAAAGTTTCCCCCAGCCAGAAGCAGGAACGATTATCTCTACAGAGCATTAACGAGGCCATTTCCTCTCCTTTCTCTGACCCTCATTATCTATCTACGTCTTAGCTTGGAAAAACTAACCACAATAACAATTAGCATGAGATTCCAGGTGACATGACCAAGAAGACTTTTGACTGGTCTAGGTATCAACACTGCACAACACTAGTAACCTCCAAACAATCATTCTCATTCGGCCCTTGAGTTTTGAGTCTCTTCAATAGTTTAGCTGAGAAACTGGCGGGTGGGGAGGGGAAGGGTGGGCAAGGGAGGGGATTAGAAAGGCAGCCACGAAGAGCCGCTCCGCTCCGAGCGTGCCGGGTGCCTGCAGTTTACGGCCCGTGTTGATGTGGGCTCACGGCTGTAACATCTGTGTCCCGTCCCAGTGCCAAGTTCATCTTTTTTCCAACACTCGGCATCCCCCGCCACGTGCATGTAAACCTCCAGAGGGAAACACTGCATCACAGCTTGGGACCAAAAAGGTAATCCCGGGCAGTACGTTACAGCAGCACCTGCAGCGCGCCGCGGCTGTTCCAGCCCAGACTACCGCTCTGCGGCACCGGGCTCCCACCACCCCCGGGCACCCACAGGCAGCCGCGAGCTAATAAGCCACAACGCAGATGGTTTACAACACCCCGCAGGCTTTTGGGCCACCGGGCAATGAGAAACGGGTCTCCTGGCCAGCGACTTTGGGGGGATTGGGGAAGGCGACGCTGCGCACGCACCAGCGCCGTGCAGCACCCGGGCCAGGCTCAGCATCAAGGGCACACATCAGATCGACAGAGATGCCAAGAGCAATTGGGGTGCCGGGGAACAGGACAAACCGAATTTCTGCTTCTTGTTTGAACAGCACCCAGAATCACAGACTCTCTCATTGCTACTCCCAAGCCAGTTTTCTTCCATTCCTTTACGCTGACGGTGGGTGACTGCTGTCCCGACAGCGAAGCTGAAAAACCAAGTCCTTGCGGCTTTTCCCGATCCTCCCCCATCTCTGCGGGGTGCTGTGCAAAGGCAGGTGGAGGTGAAGGGCTCTCTCTGATGGCAGCGCTGTGAAAGCGAGGTTTCCCCGTTTCTGGGAGCTTTATCAACGTACCTCATCTGCTCTGCACCCCGCTGCACTCGCAGCCTCCAGTGCATCTCCCCGTCTCCTAGTACTGGTGACACAACCGCTGCTGCCTTCAGAGGGGCTTGGACTAGCCAGGGATGCTCTGGAGAATCTCTCTGATGCTGAACAGGTTTCATTTGCTGCAGAAGAAAGAAATGAATACTTTACCTTCATACCACATCCATTCCTCTAGGCAGACAAAACCTAAGGTAGTTTCCAGATTTTTCACAGCTATTTCTCATCCCGGAGACAGCAAGTGTGACATGGACATAGATGTCACAAAAAAGTGGCCTGACCCCAGCTCTCTCTGTTTAAGTCTAACAAACATGCCTGTCCTAGCCTGATCAAGCTTTTTCTTGAGGTGGATGTTGGCAAAAACATAATCCAGAGGCTCATTCGCTCCCTCTCCTTCCAGTGCAAAACCAGAGGAACTCCCAGCTCTTCTCATCGGAAAAAGTAAGCTTGCACTGAAAGGGTTTCTGCAGGACCTACCTTGTAAATGAAATCAGATTAGTAACAAAGTTTTTGCCTTTTTTTTTTTTTCTCTGAAGTGAAATAAAGAGTGTGACAAGGAACCAGGAGTCTGTCTGCCATGGAATATTCCTGCAGTACTTGGGGCTGTGGTTTATTTTACTAGTGGTGACTAGTTCAAGCCACATTTAGTCAATAAATATGAGATATGAGGTCACTCCGCCGTTTAGCTGTTACCCTGTCTACATATTTCACAGCTGGGTAGTAACCTTTTAACTAGCGTCTACCTCGGTGGGGAGTCTCCATTAAAAAAGAGCCAGGATCCATTGGTCGTGGTGGGGGATCAAGGCATAGGAGCACCACGGAGACTTCTGAGCGGGCTGAGTGGGAGAAAGGGAAAGCTCAGGGCTTCGCGTTTCACGTCCTTTCCCCAGTTCCCAGCGACCCAGCATGCAGCCGCGGCGCGGGAGCCTCCGAGCTGGCCCTGCACCTCCACGCAGGTAACGGGCGATGAAGCAGCACATCCTGCAGGCCGAGTTTTACAAAGTTTCCCCACCTTTCATATGGAAATGGGCCAAAAGACAAATTTCCTCCAGTTTCCAGCTTTGCAGAACAAACCTATCTAAGTAAGTCCAACATTTCCAAGGGGTTAAGTTTCTCCTTTTGTCCACATCTTCTTTTTAACAGAATTTCAATTTTAAATTTAAAATTTACTTCAACAGAAATTCAACCTCTTTAAAAGGTTAATTCTCCTTTTTCTGAGTCAGTAGCTTCTCCTGGCTGCCTTTGCTCTGCTTTGGGATGAAGAGGATACTTCCCTGGTTTCTGAGCTGGTAACTCAGGGCTAAAGTCTGGTTAAGATGGAGCTTCCCCGAGTCCAACATTAAATCTTCACGCCGGCACATGTTGTAACAAGAGCAAACTTTCTGTGATGGTCCCGAGTACAACCGGGAGGAGAAGCTGCCTCCCCAGCCCAGCCCCTGCCCCGATTTGAAACCTCCGAGGTTT
>NW_010528376.1:0-296 GCF_000687285.1 Phaethon lepturus | reverse complement strand
AGGGACGGTGGCAGCCATCCACAGGAAAGCACCGAGCATGAGAAGGGACCCGGGCCAAGTCACCTGGCCTGGCTCCAGCAAGGTATTTGGGTATCTAACAGAAATGAAATGCATGAGTGAACATGGCAAGAAGCGGGCAGGGAAGAGAAAGCAAACCCGCGAGCGAAGGAGGCCACGCTGGGGAAGCCAGCTGTGGACCAGACCGTGGAGCCGTATTGCTTTACAGCGGCTCTGCCCACCGTGCTGGCGTACGTGCGCTGGAGACAAACGGAGACCCGGGACCTCAGCTGGCCTCG
>NW_010528375.1:1253-43026 GCF_000687285.1 Phaethon lepturus | reverse complement strand
TGTGCGGGAGCAAGTGCGTGGCGGGATGCTCTGCCCCCTCCGTAGGGCTGAGGGGAGCTAGCGGCCCGGCTGTGGAAGAGGAGTCTCTCGTAGTCCGGAGACCTCGTGGCCTCGACCTGGCTTCTGGGCCGCCGCCCCGGCGGGGCAGAACCCACGTCGTTGCCTTGTGCCGCCCTGGCGCCTTGCTAGGCTTTGCTTTCCGCTTTCGGAGCGACAGTTACCTTACACTGACCTTCCCTCTCTGAGCTGCCCTGCACGCCGCCTCTGCTACAGGAGCTGGGTCCCCGGCTTGACAAACACAGTGCTTTGCGGGTTAGAAACTCAGCTCTTCTCTTTGTGTAGGCACTGAGTGTAATGAAAACAAGTTATTGCTGTTAATACACCTATACTAACACATCTAAGATCTTGGTTTTAAAGGTCTCCGCTTCTTGCAATTGCTGGATTGACTTTCTGAAGTGATTACAGTTCACATTCTGAAAGGATCTGCTGTCTAGCCCTGTTTTCCTGAGGTCTGTTTTGCAGCGGGTGGCTGCTTTCTAGAGCTGAAATATCGTTGAGATAAATTGCAGTGTAAGAATCCATTTTTTTTGATACATTTGATTGTGGCCTCTTTTGCACAATATCAGATTAGTAAATTATAATCTGAAATTAATAAAGGAGGGTTTGGATTGGCTTTGTGGTGTGGGTTTTTTTGAGAATTCTGGTTGTATTCTAGTAAAAGTGTAGGTACCAGCTGTATTAAGAGTAAGGATGACTTAGGACTTGTTTCCAAAAGGCAAGAGCCTGAAGGTCTGTTGCAGCAGCATGCTGAAGCCTTGCAACTAAGGGAATAAAATGTGTCACATTGCTCACTTGGTGTTTCCTTCTGTTTTAGTTAGGTATGTGTTGTTTTCTCCTCCTGAGAATTCTCAAGGAAATCACAAGTTACAAGATTAGACTGTTCCAAAATTTCCAGACTACATACTTTGCTCTTCATGAGTGGTCCTCTTTCATTAAGACTGCTGTATGACAAAAGATTTCTCTTGTGACTGATTGCATGTTGAGTTTGTGGCAGCTCTATATAGTCTGCTTTGTTCAATGGTGTAATTGTCGTTTTTATGAGGAAATTTCACACAAATTACATAAAGAGTGTATGGCTGTGTCTATGTATGTGTGCATATGTAAGCGAGGCATTACCTATATCAGAATTGATTTAACTTTTCCACAACTAGCCTACATATTGCACTGAGTAGTGTTTGTGTTTATAGGAGATTCAGAAATCTACCATTTTGACTGACCACATCGATAAGATGCTTATGCTCTTGGCTATTCCTTCATTCTTCATGAAACTGGTGAGGTTTCCTCCAGAGGTCCACACATTCATGTGTTTTATTCTTTGATTTGGAGAATGAGTTTACGTGTCTCTCTGCAAGTAGCATCTGCTTTGATAGATAAAGAATCTCCTCATGCCTCTGCTACAGCTTCCTTTTTGCAAAATGACGTTAATCCCATATGTCGTTTTTGTGTGTCACTGAAGTATTTCTTGGTTGCAGAGAAGGATGTAATCTTTTCAATTTACCTCTCACTTCTTGTGTTGTCTTTGCTTTTCTGCCCCAAAGCTAAGTAGTCTCATTAGTTCTTTAAAAAAAGTTGTGTTCTAGGGGAGGCTGCAGAGGAATAGTCCATTTGTTGTAGTGACAGCCAGAGTCAGGACGCAGTAGTGTGTATCTTTGGATTGAGCAAAGGTTTAAATATTGGGTGGATTTGAGCAAACCAGGCAAAGAGGTGTTAATTACTTGCTCTCCTGTGCACTGGATTGATGTATTATGATTATAAGCCATAAAAGAAGAACAGATCTGACTTTGACTTCTTCCTCCATGAAGTTAATTCTGGATTCAAGATGGAGAATATTAGTATGCTTATATTTCAGTCTTTTTTTTTTTTTTTTCAGGACTAAGGGCTTGCGGTTTTTCCAATGGAGTTGTATTGTCTATAATATGTAATTTACATTCTGAATTTTTGGCAGTATGAACTAAAAGTGGCAAAGCTTGTCTTGCATCTGGTTTAAAATTTAGGGTGCTGTTAGGGGCTCAGATTTTTAAATTTTTTTTTCTTCTTTTAAATATGTTTAGATTTTTTTTTTAACTGAAGGAAATTAATTGTTATATTTTAGAGAACTAGATATGGAAGACAAATATGATAGACTTAGTTATCAAATAAAGGCAATGGGCCAGTAAAGGCAAATTCCTGCTCTGTGATCTCTTTGTCCTCTTCCAGAAAATGCTTTTTTCTGTTGATCTGGGAGGAAGAAACCAAGACATAACTGTGACTGTCATTACCCTGTTTTCCTCATTTTACTTGTTCCTCATAGGAGGACTATGGGACATAATTACATTACTAGTAAGATGAGTTTTCTTCTGATTTGTTACCATTTTTGAAAGTTCTGTTGATCTTCACTGAATCCCAGAGATTCTTCTTGCTCAAAAGAATTCAGTAACTTGTAGATTCAGAACATACGTGGAGTGATTCACATGTTCTAACAGGAGATCAACTTGGTCAGTCTTTCAGGGCTAATAGGATATTTTGCACTGCTAGAAGTTCCCTGGGGGTTTAGACTATTATAAGGCATGTTGGTACCTTTAGTTTAACACTGACAGTGTATGAGAACATTTTTGTATACTGAGCTTGCTCCCTACAGCTTTTTGTACTGAAATCTTTTAGAAACTTTTTACGGCTTTACTATTTTAATTGCCATACAAAATATGGCTATTTCATATTGCTTAGGGAACCATGGAGGAAGGGGAGAAACAGTGATGAATTGTCTTGATGATAAGAACAAATTTGCCTTTCCTGTGTGGCTTATTTTTCTTTTATTCCTTTCTTTCAGTCATGTTGCACTGGTGTTCATGCCAACAGTTTTGTATTGTTTGTGGCTGTGTGCTGTTAACTTCACTTACAGCTGCAGCTTGTGGTTTCTTAATGATTTTCAGTGTGCACTGAAGGGTGATATAACTTATCTGAGAGTTTAAATTCTGGTGTTTTTCCATTTAAGATTTTTTTTTTATTTAATTATAATGAAAGTTCAAAAAGCCTAGAGAAAAAAAGATGTAAGGCTTTCACAAAAAGACTTAAATGGTCACGTTCTTTCTACCACCCTATTTTGCAGTGCAAAGCTCAAGAATTACAGTCTTTAAACCTCTTGTAGACCCATTGTCTGATTCTATAAGTGCATAAGCCTTTGGGTGTATACTTTGTCTTAAACACTGAAGTTACCGGCTTTCAGAGCTTGTATCTGGGGTGTGCTGCACCTGAAAGGAAATGCTAAAGATATATGCTTTTGGAATAAATGTTAATATTCCGTAGGCAATTAAGACAGAACTAGTGGGTTGTAGTAGATTGTTCCACTGTCAGAAATTTAAGGTCTAGAAAATTAGTAGGTAGAAAAACAAGGATAGGGCAGAGCAGCATATAAAAGTTCAGCCCATGGCCATTCTCAGTGTTATATTTTACTTGCTTAAGCAAGTGATATATATTGCTTTCTCTTCCAGGGTGTTTCTTCTCGGTTTTCATACAGTGTATATCCTTTCGTATAATTCTTTGCTTGTTAAAATTATTAAGTTTTTTTGTCCCTTGCTCTTTCTGGTTTTGTCACTTTCAACTATTGGAAGGCAAAAGGTGTTACGTAGTTCACTGCCTTCTTCCTTCTACTCTGTGTGTGTGGTGTGTGTCCCTCATGTTCCAGGAGTATCCCATGATGCTGTCAACCTTCAACCTTTCTTGCAGCCTCTTTTTTTTTTTTTTTTAACCACCCATGATTATGAATATCTCTGTTTACGCCACTTACAGACTCCTTTAGCAGCAGACTCAAGTTGGAACGATTCTTGTCAGTGTTATGAAGTCAGCCTTTTGAGAACAACAAAGATACTTGGTAGACTTATTTTCACTTAGTTGCTTTTCAGGAGAGCTGTGAACACCAAGGACATCACTAAAGATATCTTCATGTAGATTTGGGAAGCTGGTGCTGTATCAGTTTGTTTTTGAAAATTTGCTTTTATAACTCTTAGAGCTCACATCTTTGTTTTTTAATTGCAGAGAACAAGAATCAGGGAGCTTCAGAGGTGTCGTGGTTTAGCCCCAGCCGGCAACTAAGCACCACGCAGCCGCTCACTCACTCCCCCTCCCACAGTGGGACGGGGGAGAGAATTAGGAAAAAAAAACCTCGTCGGTTGAGATAAACAGAGTTTAATAGGACTAAAAGAGAGAAGGCAACGATGATAATACCAACAAAGGAATGTACAAGAACAAGTGATGCCCAATACAGCAATTGCTCACCACCCAGTGAACGATAGCCCGTCCCCGAGCAGCTATTTCCCCTCCCCGGCCAACTCCAGTTTATGTACTGGGCATGATGTCGTATGGTAGGGAATATCTGTTTGGCCAGCCTGGATCAGCTGTCCCGGCTGTGTCCCCTCCCAGCTCCCTGTGCACCCCCAGCCTCCTTGCTGGCAGGCCAGCACAAGAAGCTGGACTGTCCTTGACTGCTCAGCAACAACCCAAAACATCAGCACATTATCAAAATTTTCTCATCCCAAATCCAAAACACAGTCTCACACTAGCTTCTGTGAAGAAAACCAGCTCTATCCTGGCTGAAACCAGGACAAGAGGTTAGCAGTTAAAATACATGACCTTAATTCTATATGTACAGAAGTTTAATATCCAGGGAAAACAATATCTTGTTTTCTACTTGAATGTTCTTTACTTGAATGTCCTAAATTGTAGGAGTATAAAGTAAGTAAATAATACGGGCAGGTCCCACTGCATCAGCTTATATATGGCTCCTGTTTAGACGTTTTCCTGTGTAACTTTGAAGGCACATGTGGAATACTTGTTCCATTGAAACAAATGGCAAAAGTTCTTTTTAAATTAAAGCAAGGGAGCTGGAGAATTTCAGGGTCGTCATTAGAGAGAGATGAGTTTTTAAATCTCAGTTCCTTTCTTTGTTTTGTTTTTAGCAATGCTGTTTGTATTGTAAGATGCATCTTACTGTTAGACATCTTTGTGGGGGAAAAAAACCCAGGAAAGTCTATTTAATTGCTCAAGTACCATAGCAGGGAGAAATATAAAAAAAGTGTTAATCCATTATGTTGTACATCTCCCTAGCTCATTATAGTGTTGCTGGATGAAGATCAATATTGCTGATTAACTTTGAAGTTGGCTGTTTCTAGGTGGAATACATCAGCTTCTCAGCCTGCTAGAATATATGAAGTAGATACTTTCAACTGAAAAGCTTTGTAAGACTTCTAGTTGCTGAGGCTTGAAATCCTAGTAAGCTAATGACAATGCTGTCCTGGTTCATGTTTGAAAACTTAGAGATAAAGGCATCATTTTTAGCATCAGTTAGTGATATTTTATAGAAATTCTAACTCTTGTTACTTTACTAGTTAAAGCAGTCAACAGAGATGGAACAGCATTTGCATCTCTGTACCAGGCTTTTGCCTCTCCTTCAACTCAGGTAGAAATCAAAACCTGTCTTCCTGTCGTACCTCCCAGCTCTGTGCAGTGGTGGGCTGATCTTGGCTGGCCCCCAGGTGCCCACAAGCCTCTCTGTCACTACCCCTCCTTAACAGAACAGGAGGATAAAATACAACAAAAAGCTTGTGGGTCGAGATAAGGACAGGGAGATCATTCATCAGTTACCGTCACGAGCAAAAGAGACTCAAACTTGGGGAAACTAATTTAATTTACTACAGGTCAAATCAGAGTAGCATAATGAGAAATAGGAACAAACGTAAAACTTCCTTTTCCCACCCCTCCCATCTTCCTGAGCTCAGCTTCATTCCTGACTTCTCTACCTCCTCCCCACCCAGCAGCACAGGGGGATGGAGAATGGGGGCTATGGTCAGTTCATAACGTTTTATCTCTGCTACTCCTTCCTCCTCACTGTCTTCCCCTGCTCTAGTGTGGGGTCCCACCCATGAGAGACAGTCCTTCGCAAACTTCTCCAGTGTTGGTTCTTCCCCTGGGCTGCAGTTCTTACGAACTGCTCCAGTATGTGTCCATTCCATAGCATGTCACTGTATCCTGTTGGATATGTTTTAGAGATTTATACTGGGTCTGTCTGGGATGGAGTTAACTGTCTTCATAGCAGCATGCGTGGTGCTGTGTTTTGGATTTGTGACTAAAGCAGTGTTGATCAGACACCAGTATCTCAGCTGTGGCTGAGCAGTGCTTGTGCAGCACCAAGGCTTTCCCTCTTTCTCCCTCTACTTCCTTCTGTCTAGCACTGATAAAGCACTTCTGAACTGAGATGAAAACATACTTTAAGTTTTATTTAGTAGAATATCAAGTTTTTGTGTGTTTCCATCCTAACGCATAGGAAATACTTTTTTTTGTTGTTCTTTACTGTCATATAAGGATTGCTAAAACTCTGTCTGAAATTAGGACTGTAGCTATAATACTGCCAGCTGGGTTTTCAGAAAATAGAAAGCATTTTTTTGTGTAGTTTATTAAAACTTACAGAAGACAGAAGATTGATAATGCTCTGACTTTTCTGTAGATACCCACTTTAAATAAAAATTGTAAAAATTGTGCAGCAAAACCCCAAAGATATCCCAAGAATGAGATGACCATGTAATGATAAAATATAGCAATAACTACTTATTGCTAGATCACATATTTCTCATATGTGTAACTTCACTGTAATAGACTACTCTTCCTCTCCCCCATTCTCGTTATTTTAACAGTGATATCACCAAGAATTCATTTTATTGACTTCTAGCACAGTGAGAACAAACAATAGACAACAGTCATACTTTTCTTAGCTTTTTTCCAGTGCATTCAGTGTTTAGCATTTGTAGATGCCCATCTTATTTTCTTTATTATTTGCCTTTACTTGATACATTGATCAAATTTTTTTAATCTGTACATAAGCATTTTTTGTTCATTTTAAGTTACAATGACAGATGTTTTACTTTGATGCGGTCAAATTGTTTTACAGGGAAACAGCTGAATATAGAGACCGTTTATCCATGACCTGTGCTGGGAAAGGAGTCATTACAAGTCTCTGCTTGGTTTTTAATGTGCATTTTGGTACATAAAATATTCACAGTCTTTACATTACCCTTTGCATTCATCTATAAAGTAATATTTGTTGCTGTTTGTACTGTTTTGGAATGTTTATGAAAAAAAGTAATTTGGGTAACTGTCATTGCCAAGGAAATGTTACTTTCTGTCTTCCTGCTATCCATAGTACTAAGAGATGAAGCCAATCTTTCTGAAGATTTTTAGTCTTACATAATTAAATTTTCTTATTATGAAGTAGATAAATACTCCCCATCTGAGTAAATTGCAACTTATAGTAACTCTTAATTTGAACCAGATGAGTAGCCTCAGGAGTCTATTTACCTTTTTTGTTTAGACAAAGCAGCTATGCCTGTTCAATTGCTGAAGATCATTAAAGGAAAATCTGAGACTCCACTACCAAGCCATTTGCAGAAGGAGGATTTGAAACATCTGCAAGACGACATTGATCATACCAACAAATACCTTCAGGTAACTTAAAAATAAAAGAATTTTGGCTTACTTTAAAATAGCTCCTGATGTATTTATGAAGGACCTCCATATTCCAGCTCAGTTGGTGACTTGCTGCAGCTATGTGTCTTTGTGTGCATCTGTTGCATATCTTTAAGCAACACAAAATTAAGACCCTGTTGAACTTTGTTGCATTGTTGCTATTGACTTCATTGATTCACAGTTCTGCCCCTTTCTCTTACATTGTCAGACTTAAATTTTACAAGGTGTTTTCTTTTCTTAGTTTCTAAGCTGTGGACCCATTTAAATACACATTCGTATGCAGAATGCTGTGCTGAAAATGGAAGGATTGGGGGAGGTTAAGTGGTATTTTGTTTTTAAAAAAATAGTAATAAGCACCACCATCCTGATCAGATTTTAGAGCAGTGACTTCTGAAGGAGTTTTCCTTTCTTGTATGAAGCAATGCAATGTCCAGCTTTGTGAAAAGAAGACTCTGTAGCAACTACCTGCATCAAGATAGAATTATTTTTTTTATCAAGTGTGCATTTGTACTTTACAGGAGTCCCAAATATTTTTCAGATTGGAAATACAATCCTAGTGTACTAGTGAAATGCAGAAATGTTTTTTTCATCCCTAAAACAAGTATACTCTGTAAAATACAGTGTCAATTCTTGAAGGTTTTCTTTTTTAAGCTGTTTAACTTTAGAAGAAATTTTCAGAACCATTTAAAAATAATCATTCCTGATGCTTAAGTGGCAGGAAATCAACATCATCCCAGGCTTGCCATCAGCCTGTTTAAAAAAAAAAAAAAATGGCACAAATATTTCAAAAATATGAGCTGAACTGGCCTAATGATTTTCTGTACCCAAAATACATTTTTGCTTCCCCAGCTGTATATTCCCAGTTCTAGTGGCTCTACGCCCTGTGGTGAGTCCATTCATGAGAAATAAACTGGCAGAAGACTATCCATATTAATGGAGAGAGGGTAGTTTGCTGCTGCTCTCACTCTCTGGACTAGTTTATTACGGTATCAAAGAGATGCCAGGAGTACTGCAATTAGGTAAAGCAAAGGAGGTGGTTTGATTGAGAATGATCCAGCCTCCCTTAGGTCTTGTAAAGGAACAAATGGAAACATCAATAACGAATGCTGCTAGGAAACAAGGTTTTTATTCCTCAGGGTGTAGTTTTCTGTCCCCATTCACCATATAGGCTTTCCTGCTTTTAAAAGTCATGTATGCAAGCACCCCTGACACTGAAGAACAGGGATTCTTGTTCACAAAGGAAATGTTGAAGCAGACAAAAACAGATTATAAATTAGAAAATGTTTCTGCCAAAATAAATGTTTCTGTTAGGAAAGCAGAACACTTATTACCAAACTATGATTTAAAGCATACATGCAGTGTTATAGCTGATTGCTGAAAAAGAAAGTGTATAGAATTTCTTTCTCAGACTTCTGCCTTATGTTAAGAGAACTTCATGCTGCTGCTGACATGGATTAGTTGGTGACTAAAACAGCTTGGCATAAAAACAGTGAAACTGGAGAGCTGATAAAGCTGGTGCTAATGCACCATTAAATATGTAGGAAAATCCAGTTCTGCAGGCTGAGCTTGAAGTGAACCTTAGAATGCATTGATGTTAGGTTATCTTAGTGGTGGCAGAACACCCTGTCACTTTAGACCTGCCCAAATAGGGATCATGTCTTGCTTTGAGAAGGCAGGAAGGGGAGAGGAGGATTTTTATGAAGTGTGTTCTGCAAAAAAAGCAACAAAAAACACCCAGGATGCTTCTGTCTGGCTTGTGTGCCTCAGTACTTTCATTCTTCCAAAACTTTTTTGCTTTCTGGCATCCCTCTGAACAATACAAATTTTAATTTAGATTTGTGGGAAGACAGCACATGTCCATACCTCCTCAGTCATGACATCCTCTAGTTGAACCTGATGCCTCCTCCCATTAATTCATCGTCCTCTGGATTTTGCTGTGGCAAAGCTGAACCAAACATGAAAATCAGCTGCCAGATCAGGATGAGGAACGAAGCTGCAGCAAGGAAGGAGACAGAATCACTAGAGGAACTGCACGTAGTCAGTTTGAGAGTGAGTCTAGTGGCCTATTGAATGGGGAGGATATTTGGAAGAAGTTTGTCTGTGGGCTCAATAAGCGGTGCAGGATTTGTGAGGGAAGAGTGAATTTGAGCAGGTTTTGCTAAGGTAGGTTTTGTTGAAGTTGGGAACCCAACAGTTCCAGGCATGTTGAGAAAGCAGTGGGTAGTATTTCTGCTGAGGAAGAGAACTAGAGTGTAGGTGTGTGGGATACAAAGGAAAGTGGTGGGGCCAGACTATTATAGTGAAGAATGTGGTCCCAGAATGTAAAAACTCATTGGAAGATACCAGGATGTAAAAGGAAAAATAAATAGTAAAAATCGCCAGAAAGAATAGTCTCTGTCTCATCAGTGTATTCTGTTTTTAAATAGCATCCTTGTGTGGATTGAAATTTCTTTAGTAAGAAAAAAAAAAAAAAATGTAAATACAGTATTCCTGAGGTGACTTGGTTTCATTGCAAAGACTTTATTACAGGAAAAATTCTGTAGTGTTTGGTTTACCTGTGAGTATGGTTCAAGATAAAGTTGTAATTTTGAAAAGAAGTGGCAAACCTTTCTGTAAGTATTCATAGACAAATCTCATAACATTATTCTGCAGATGCTAATTGTTAAAATAAGTATTTGATGCTTAAGTTTCTTTACAAAACTCATTAGTCTTCCCTGTGAAAAGTAGGAACTTACCTGTTAAAAACATGTGAACGTAGATTTTTTACCTTAATTTTGGTCTTAAATGAAGCATTACTACTGTCTCGAAAGCAGTAAAGCAATATGGTACATGTTAAATCTAATTCAACATGACTATTTGTTTAATGTAAAAAAATTTAAAATATACTTTGGGTTGGAAAAGGATGATTTGTGGAGTCTTAGTATTTCTTTATAAAACAGATGGTAAAATAAATGGTTGAACCTGATTTGGATTCCTCCTCAGTTAACATGTTGTAGGATTAATTTTACTTTGAAAGTCCTCCACAGTAACAATTCACTGCTGCACATTTTATCCTAATTTGATTTAAGAAGTGTTTACTAACATTTAGGTCAAGCTTCCCGCTGAATATGTGTCCTGTGAAATCATTATGATTTACCTGACTCTTCTCTTAGTGTTGCTTTTGTGCATTTATAGACTGTCCCTGCTGTCTCTTTACAAGGAACCTTTAGTTTTATTTTCTGTGCTGTTCTCTTAAACACTTTATAGAGTCTGTTTTGAAATTTTTGTGTTTTTCTTTATTGAAACAATTTCTGTGTTTTTATCCTTGAGAAGGAAATAATGCTTTACCTGCCATGCTGTGGAAGAATACCTTTGACTGACATTTTTGCTACTGTTAAAGGAGAACCTTCTTTGAGATATATTCCTAACAAAATACATTTGTTCCAAAGGGATGTTAACATAACTGAAGTAGCTGGCCTGTGATTTTTGCTTCATTGTAGCACGATAAGGAGAGTATTTTTACATAATTAATAGAACTTTTGCATCTTTTAGAGCCTTTGTATTATTGACAAATAGGTCACTACAGTTTCAAAACTTTGTAATACTGTTCTCCCAGCTGTACATTATTTTTGTATTTCTTAGATTATTTATCTTCATATATGTCTTTTATCTGTTGACCATGATTTTGTTATGATATTTATGTTGTAATCCTTTGGCAATATTTTTGGAGAAATTGCTGTATCTTTTAAGATTTTCATCACCCTACCTTTTTAGCCACCTTTCAGGTTTTGTGCTAAAACTGTAGCCTTTCTGCTATTATTGTAACTAGTAAGAGGTACTTTCATAGCTACCATTTCATTGTTTAGTCTAAGCTTATCATCTAGTCAGTAGCACCTAAGTAGTATTGACATGTAATATTTCCTTTACATTTTCCTTATATCCCAAGAATGTTGCTCTTCAATGCTGTCTTTATCAGTTTGTATTAATTTTTTTCAAGAATTCAGATGGTAATCTGTACTTATCACTTTGATTCTACTATTTTTTTTAGCTTACAGATGTTTCACCCATTATCATTGTTTGAGTAACTTAGAGGTGTATTGTCTTAGTTCACGCTATTTTTATTTTTTTTCACCTCTTAGGGAATAGTTATTCTTTCCTACCCACTAACAAAACTCGGAGATGGGACAGACTTTTTCAAGGTTGTTCTTCAAGGTACTACATTTAAGTATACATTTTAAATTTGTTTTGTTGAACTTCTTGACACTCTTTTTAACATCATACTATTACATTTCTAGTACCTGCGTTTTTAGTGTTCAGTAAAAAGTTATATTTAAAATACTTTCTAAACATCTTCAATCTCTACAAATATAAATAATTTTAAACATGTCAGGTAAGTTAATGGAAACAATATAGTCTTTATATTTCAGTATGTTGATTAGCAGCAAAATATTTGTATTTCATTCTGTTTTAATCTAAGCAGTTAAAAAATGGAATTTCACCTGATTACTTGGGTATTTGCATATTAGTAGACACATTAACACATGTAATAAATGATACTAAGAAATAATATGTCCCTTTTAAGTTCAAAGCTCATCACACTCTCCAGCCAGGAAGGAGGAGGATGTCATTATCCAGGAGTCTATGTTGGAAGGAACTTTCTATTTGAGGAACTTTCAATTTCTTCCCATTTCCTTCTCAGCTCCTTCTTTACACTGGTTAGAGAATCATCACTTCCTCCCTCTGAGCCTTCCTGATTCTACAAATTCTGTGACAGTGACCAAAGAGCAGGCTGGGGTGTGCAGATCCTACCTGGTGATACTGCTTGTGACTGGTGTTAGCAGAGGTGAATGAAGTTGATGGGACGTGAATCAGTTTCCTTGCTGGCTTCAGGTTTCCCAAAGAAGGACACAAAACTTCCTTGAGTCTTTCTAATTTCACATGGCTGTTCAGGAGGGCTGAGAGTTTCTGCACATTCTCCACAGACTCAAAAAATGAGTTTGTGTATATAAATCATTAGCATTGTTTCTGAAACAGTAGCAAGTAGAAAGCTCTTCTAACCTAACGATGTAATTTCTGCCTCAGTCCTCCTGGAAGACTATTTATTGATATGTGTACATCCTGGAATATCTCTAGTTTATATGATGTGTGTTAATGTAAAAATTCAAATGTTACTGGATAGTATTTCCTCTCTGTCGTGGTTTAGCCCCAGCCGGCAACTAAGTACCACGCAGCCACTCACTCACTCCCCCTCCCACAGTGGGACAGGGGAGAGAATTAGGAAAAAAAAACCTCGTGGGTTGAGATAAACACAGTTTAACAGGACGGAAAGAAAGAAGGAAGCAATAATGATAATACCAACAAAGGAATGTACAAGAACAAGTGATGCCCAATACAGCAATTGCTCACCACCCCGTGATCGACAGCCCGTCCCCGAGCAGTGATTTCCGCCCCCCGGCCAACTCCAGTTTATGTACTGGGCATGACGTCGTATGGTAGGGAATATCTCTTTGGCCAGCCTGGATCAGCTGTCCCGGCTGTGTCCCCTCCCAGCTCCCCGTGCATCCCCAGCCTCCTTGCTGGCAGGCCAGCACAAGAAGCTGGACTGTCCTTGACTGCTCAGCAACAACCCAAAACATCAGCACATTATCAACATTTTCTCATCCCAAATCCAAAACACAGTCTTACACTGGCTTCTGTGAAGAAAACCAGCTCTATCCTGGCTGTAACCAGGACACTCTCTAACACTGTACACTGAATTGTCCAAGTGGAAATTTCTGTTTAATGTACATTGATGTACAACATGTGCACATTTTATATGGTCCTTTTATGAAGAATATTCTACTTGATATACCTATAGTTAGCACACAAAAGCAGTTGTGTATTTGAAGGGATTTTCTGTTTGTAGATTAATTGGAATGAAAAGTGTTAGGCTCAGTAAATTAACTTATTTTGGAAATCTCTTCCTGTTGCTGTTTTGTTTTGGAGAAAGGATGATTTGAATCACTTCTGCCTTTTCTTTTCTCTAGATTTGGATAACTTATGTTCACGGGTCAACAGCATCAATATTTTAATATATGGAAAAATGGCAGAGGATTGCGCAAAAGTTATACGCCATGGGGTAAAATATATATATGTATTTTCTTATTTTAGGAATTGTTTTCTGCAGTTGTATGTTGACTTCTTATCTTGTCTTTGTATAGCTATCAGCAAAATGAGAAATAGTCTATTCAGTCAGTTCATATATATAAGAATATATAGTTCTAGTTCATATATATAAATATGAACTAGAAAAAAACCAAAAAATATTCGCTTATGTAAATTCTTTCTAACAATAATACTGAAATAAAGCAATTCTTTTTGTCAGTGCTGTTTACCTAGCAAGTAAAGGATTATGAATATGGATGATAGAGGAGTTGTCCATTTATGTTCATAATTTGAATGTCTATTGCCATTTGCTAAGATAGACTTTAGAATTAAATTGATTTAAAAGACGGTTACACTAAGAGCTTTTTAAAAAAAAAATTCAAAACTACATACATAGTTTTCTTTATTGTCTGGGAGGTGGCATCTTGCTTTGTCAGAGATAAAAGCTTGATTTGATTAGCTCCAGGGTAAAGGACATTGGCAAGTCAGCCTGTAAGTTTGTGAGACAGTGTTGCAACTGAAGTAGGAAAACAAGCTGAAAACAATTACCTCAACTTAATATTTTTTATTAGATTGCCTGTCAGTTGCTGACCTTTCAATACTAGCCAGATATCAAATTAAAATTAGTGTGTAATACATTATGAGCTCATGTTAGTGCTTTTTCGTTTGTGATATAAATTCACACTAAATCATAACTAAATCATAGAATGGTTTGGGCTGGAAGGGACCTTTTAAAGATCATCCAATTCCAACCCCCTTGCCATGGGCAGGGACATCTTTCACTACATAAGGTTGCTCCAAAGCCAGGTCCAACCTGACTTGGAACACTTCCAATGATGGGGCATCCACAACTTCTCTGGGCAACTTGTTCCAGTGTCTCACCACCCTCAGCACAAAGCATTTCTTCCTTGTGTCCAGTCTAAACCTAACCCTCTTTCAGTTTAAAACCATTGCCCTTTGTGTAGTCACCACAAGCCTTGGTAGAAAGTGTTTCTCCATTAAAAAGATGGAAAGTTATTTAGTGAAGAAAATAGGGCTTTGCTTTCACATTCTTAGAAATACTTGTTACGCACAGAAGTTAGGGTTTTCTCAAATATGGAAGTAGCAATGACTGAGTTAGAATTCTGTCAGGGTTTTTCAGCTCAAATGGACTAGTACACCTGAACTCTGTTATTTGTATGTTGAAACAGGGTAAAAACTATAGCAGACTTCAGGGCATGACATCAAAATATCACTTAAAGTCCAAGTTGCTCTGAATTTACGGAACATTTTAATTTCAGTTCAGAGACGTGTATTCTTTTTTTGTAATTCTGCCTAAGGTTAAATAATGACTTTTGCTTAGTTCCCAGCTCTTTTTTTTTTTTTTCCTTTTTTCCTTTGAGAGGGAAATACCTATTTATATTTCTTGAGCCTGATCTTGCTGTTTCTGGGAAGTCGCTTACACTCTGAATTGTATCAGCTTCAAAGGTGCATGCATCAGTCATGAGACACATGGGACTGAAGCTGCTAATTTCAAGAATTACACCTATAATTAGAGCTGAGGCATTTATATAATGTATAGTGACCTACATTATAGGTTTTATATAATTATGTGCTTTTAAATATTCAGACACTGAAAACTTTTGAATCCCTGTTTTCAACGTTGTTAATCTGACTAAATTAATACAGATTTGATGACTGTATAGATTAGAGAGAAGGAATTGAATGTTTAATTATTGCTTTTGTCATGTAGACAGTCTTCAAACAGCAGGTGTCATATGCTGGTTGCTTCTTCAGACACGTAAAAAGAAGTATCTTGCCCAAGAAAAAGTATAGTGTTTCTCTTTTTTCAACAGAGTTGTAGGTGTGTTGAGATTTTTATCACTTCTCAAATTTAATTGAAGTCAGTAAAGAGGTTTAGAAGTTACAGAATACGTAGGACAGACTGACAGTGAAATTTATCTGTGTAAAAAGAAAGGCTTAAAAAAAAACAGTTTTAGAAATGTTTTTTGAATAGTTGAAGAAATTTATTTGAAGTTACAGTTGTGACCTAGTGCAGCATTTAAAAAAGAATAAAATTGCAGGATCAGGTAGAGGTGAAAACTTCCCATGGAAATGAAAGATGCTGGCATGTATCTTTGTAGACCTTTCTCTCTCTTTGTCACTCTTGCCTTGCCTTACTTCTAGTCACATAATTTATTTGAATAAGTATTAAATTATCATTAACAATGATAACTAATACTAGTAACATTAACATTTAAATAATATTTTAAATGCTTATTGTATTTTTAATGAATTTGTAAAATACTTCAGAAGTCTTGCTTAGCAATACAGTTCCTTGTACTTTGAGGAATTTTTCTGGCATCATTTACCATGTGGCTTCCATCAGCAGATAGTTGAGCTGGTGTCATGAACTGCATGGGTTAAAACTTTGTTTTTAAGAAATCACTGAGTCTAAGAAACATGGCTCTTACAGATAGCATGGTGGTAGGTCTTGGGAAGTATACTTTATCTGTAGTGTGTAGTCTATTAAATAAAATTCTGGATGAGAGCAAAAAAAAATTTTATAGGACATCTTCCTCTATTCCATCTAGTATCTCTCCTCCAACCAGCATAGGTTATGTGAAGGAAAAGTCAATAACACCTAGTGATTGTGAATGAAGGATTTCACAGATAAAATTCTTTCATGTGAATTTAGACATAAGGAATCAAAAATACCTAGATCCTTCTAGTAGAACCCGTTTAGAGATTGTGCTATTAATTTGACCTTTAAATTGGTGCATGGCCCTTTTCAGCCCTTTGATATGTGTGAGCTTGAGGGAACAACCCAGAGGGGTTTTGGGCTGGGTGGTAAGGTGTGCAGGTCAAAGAGGATTTCAGTTTTACATACCATTCTGCTGTGAATCAAAGCCTTCTTTTAATGTTTGTCATATGCTCTGCTAGAGAGAGAAACATTCCTTGAAGATCAGTAAAATCATTTAAGTCTGTTTAGGGCACAAAAATCTTTTAAAACCATCAGATATGTATAAAATAAGAAATTACAGTCTTTATACAAATTTCCCGATTCCACAGAATTTTGTCAGTGAGTGTGGGATGGGCAGCTCCTGAACTAATTTGCTAAATATACAAGATGCAGAATCATTTTAAATTTAAATAACAAATCAGTTTTACTGTCCCGATAAAAATACAAACCTTGAACAAGGTCCTGAGCAGCAATTACAAGATAGAAAGATCAGTACTAAACTGCTGAGTAGGAAACCACAACCCACAGGCAACTACCCTTAGACAGCCAGAGTGCACTAAAACCAGCGTTCAGTCTTCTCCAGTGAACTGAACCTTCATGGTACTTTCTACCTGTCTCAAATTAGATTTTCGTTTTGGCAGAATATGAATTTGAGGGAACAGGCTGATTTCTGAAACTAGCAGAGTTGCAATTCAGCAGTTATGAAGTAGACTTAATTTTTGTAAGGACAAAGTTTTAGCCATTGAAGAATTACTCCAGTAAAGTCCAGTACTTTTTGTTTGCTGCTTAGAATTTCAAACTTCACAGTTTTGTAAATTTCCATACTGTAATTCCCATATTGTAACAGCTTTAGCTAATTAGCTTAACTGGGAGGGGAGAAGCAGGCTATTCCCAAAAAAGTGCATAACCATAGAAATCACGGAATCATTAAGGTTGGAAAGGACTTCTGAGATCAAGTCCAACCATCAACCCAACACCACCATGCCCACTAAACCATGTCCCAAAGTGCCACGTCTACATGGTTTTTAAACATCTCCAGCAATGGTGACTCCACCACTTCCCTGGACAGCCTGTTCCAGTGCCTGACACCTCCCTCAGTAAAGAAAATTTTTCCTAATACCCAATCTAAACCTCCCCTGGCGCAACTTAAGGCCATTTCCTCTCATCGCTAGTTACTTGGGAGAGGAGACCAACACCCACGTTGCCACAACCCCTTTTCAAGTAGTTGTAGAGAGCGATAAGGTCTCCCCTCAGCCTCCTCTTCTCCATACTGAACAGTCTGAGATCCCTCAGCCACTCCTCATAAGACTTGTTCTCCAGACCCCTCACCAGCTTCGTTGCTCTTCTCTGGACATGCTCCAGCACCTCAACATCCTTCTTGTAGTGAGGGGCCCAAAGCTGAACACAGTATTCAAGCTGTGGCCTCACCAGTGCTGAGTACAGGGGAACAATCGCTTCCGTACTCCTGCTGGCCACACTATTCCTGATACAGGCCAGGACGCTGTTGGCCGCCTTGGCCACCTGGGTACACTGTTGGCTCATGTTCAGCCGGCTGTCAACCAGCACCCCAGGTCCTTTTCCACCGGGCTGCTCTCCAGCTACTCCTCCCCAAGCCTGTAGCGTTGCATGGGGTTGTTGTGGCCGAAGTGCAGGACCCGGCACTTGGCCTTGTTAAACCTCATGCAGCTGACCTCAGCCCATCGATCCAGCCTGTCCAGATCCCTCTGCAGAGCCCTCCTACTCTCCAGCAGATCAACGCTCCTGCCCAGTTTGGTGTCTTCTGCAAACTCACATGTTGTTCTTGTATCCTGAGAATCTTCTGGTTCTGTAATAGAGTAACCATCAGGGGAAATACTATGTTTTCTTTATTTCTCACTTCTTTTGAATTAGGGGAGTAGGATTTCTTTTTGCTATTTAAAAATGTTGGTCAAATCTTACAATTTTTATATAAATGCAATATAATACTCTTCTGTTGACAAGAAAATCCACCAGTTTATGTAAATGGCTTTGATTTCAAAACCAATTATAATAGAAACTCTAATAATTACTCTTAGCTAAAGGTGAGATGGAAACTAATTTATTTTGAAAACTAATATAGCATTAAATTTCAACGCACTGTGCAAACTTTATGTAAATTTTTTGCATGTTTAGAAACTGCAATTCACAACTTGTCAAAACTGACTCTGAATTTGTAATAAATCGGAGAATATACCCGTTCTTTCTACCTGTAAAACTGCATTTTGAGGTTAGTGCTGTCTTTTTTCCTCATTGGAATTGCACAGTCCTTTCACAGGTGTTTTTTGAATGTCATGTTACACGTTGCATATTACATGAGAGTGATCACCAGTAATCTAGTATTATTCACAAAAAATATTTCCAATTATTATCAGCCTGTGTAAAGACTTGAGTCTGTGTGATTCTAAAGTTCATTCTGACACAGGAGAACAAGTCAAGTCAATTGTACAGAGCTCTAATCCTGACTCAGCAACTGAGTCCCAGCATCTTCTGCAGCCTGCAATCTAATAAAATGCTGAAATGGGAGTAACATATAGCAGGGCATAGATTTTTAGCTGAAGGTTGATTCCACTGTTGAAGGAAAACCATAAGTAGCATCAACCATAGTGAAAGGAAAGCACATGCTAACCCCTGGTTTCTGCAAAATATCTGGGTTTACTGAAGCTTGTGTTTGTGTGTGTTTGTATCTGGAAAGAATGAAAGAACTTTAATGTATGTTAGCAGGGCAGTGTGTTCCAGGAGCAAGGAATATCGAATTGTCTAATTGTTTTGACTCATTTTAACTTATTTAGCTCTTAGTATACCTCACACTTAGGTGACTTACATATTACCTTTTAGTCAAAATATACATTGTATTCCCACTTATGACACTACCTGAAAATCACCATGCCCTAAGTAGTTTTGTGTATTAAACTGTCTGATCAAACCTACATTTTCTGCAGTAATTTTTTTTTGCAAATTCTTTAATAACTAAATATATCACTGACACTTAAGCTAGCAGCTCTTCTTTTTCTTTCACAAAACATTAAGGTTTTGGATCTTAAATCATTTAAAGTAACATTGTCGGATTGCTGAAATAGGAAAAAAAAGCCATCATAATGTAATATTTGGCTAAAACTGTCAACTTTAATCAGAAAATTCTTTTATTTACTGTAATCAAATAAACACATGAACAAAAGTCATTCAGTAAAAGCTTATGGAAGTGCTTTTGGTAGAAGGTCGAATAGAAATAGGGTTGGTTCCAGGTCTAAAATGTTTATTGCAATGGATCACACTGGTACAGCCCTGCTATACAGTTTTGATACCAAAGGAGCTGACTATAAAGGAGCTTTACATCGTGTCAGAGTTCCCAGCATTATCTTTGTTTGGTTAGATACCTTTCTTATCATCTCTATCTCTTAAATTTTCTGTCTTCTCTCTTTTTTTTTTTTTTTTTTTTGGTAACATTGCTACTAAAACTGTGAGCTGCTGCAGCAACCATTTCTCCCCTTAAATCATCCTTTTCTTGTTCACTTTGTGGTGTCTGAGGAACTTTCTACCAAAGTGAAAGTGCAGTTGCAAATGCGATTTCTTCCTGTGCCAGAAGCACTCTCAGGAGTGATGCCAGAGAAGTTTGTAATGTCTCTCTTGTTACCAGACACCTACCTCTTGATTGACTTACCTATTTGACCCTTAAGGAAGAAACTGGAAGATGTTGAGCCAACCAAAACAGAACACATATATGCAAGGAGAGTCTCTTCAAAGTGCAACTGTAACTCAGTAAGAAATAAGCTCTGAGAAAAGAGTGTTTTGTCACTGCTGATCTGATGTGCGATTCCTTTTCTAGCTTAGTTAAGCTTACCCAGAAAGGAATTGGTGTTCAGTATATTTGAAGGGTAATGATTCTTTTGCTTTATTCTGTGTGACTCTTCCCTTCTAGCCCTTGCCAAAATTAAAACTCAGCCACAGTAGCATCGAGTGTGACAATTTTAGCGGAATTTGAAAACAAAAATGCTTGCTGGCATTGTTTGGAAATATGAATTCCATGTATAGAAGAACTAAATAGAGAAACTTAAAGGCAGTGTTTAGAATTTGTTCGGGATTTTTGTTTCTTGAATGTCTTGAGACTTTAGGATGAAATTTCACATCACATACTCTTAAAATAGAGTACGTGATACAGCCTGTGTAATCATGTTTATCACCCTGTCCCCATAGGACACCATTGTAGTTGCAGGATTTAAATTGGCAAAATCTCCTACAGCAAGAGAGGATGGTAGACACGATTGCCACCTGGAGGTGTCTGAAGAAGCTGGATCAGCCATTTATGTATGTGGGTACCCAACTTTTTTTATCTTTATTTTTTTTCCTCCAAATACCAGCATTAGAATTTTGCTTTACAGTAGAAAACAATTAAATCTGTTAGAATCTGAAGTGCTACAGATTATTTTAGCATGTTCATCAGGAAACAATCGGGACACATCTCTGGGTGTGTGTGCGCATACAATTTCATAATAACTCTAACTGTGCAAGACCTAAATTAACTCGGGCCTCCCAGTTTCTTCTTATTGAGTGCAGAAATCTGATCTTAGTTGGCTTTACATAGATCCCTAGAGCTGTTTAAACCTAACAAAATGCAATAATGCAGACAAGGTAGAGGGTGCACGAGTGATCTTAGCTTTATCATTTTTAGTTTTCTCTGGCCAATGAGTTTGTACTGCTTTAACTCACATCATTCCACTTCGTCTTTGAAGGGCATGGATTCCTAGATTCTTAATTCTTAAAAGAGAATTACACCCCTTTTTTTCTGAGTAAAGTATTTGTTCTTTTGTATTATTCTCACATCAATATTGTTCATCTTAAATGCTTCTATCTGTTGAGATACGGGAGTGGAGATACCCTGTTCTCTTGCTGCTTCTATTTGTCTGTGGTAATACATCAGCAGTGCATGTTTGTTGTGGCCACTGTGTCTTTACTTCAAAAGACATTTGCTACCCTTTTTAAGTCTAGGCATTAATATTTTAAAATACTATTTTTTTCTAAGTACAGGACTTAAAAAACTTACAGAAGTTTAAATACCAAAGGATTTAGGATATTATGCTACATTGGGAAACCTGTAATTCTGGGGGGAGAGGGGCTCACATGTGCTCATGGCGGCACACCCATGTGCAATGAAACTAAAGTTTCAGAAACTTTGTTGGACACTTTGGTGGAATATTTCTAATATTTCTTATGGAAGTTACCTCAACAGTTATGGGTGTCTGGTCAGAAAGGGTTGCACATTTTTATCACTGTAATTGTCTGCTACTGGTAAAAAGAACGATGATAGCACTGAACTAAACTCTCAGCGACAATGCTGCAAGTAGTTCTGTAGTTAGTGAAATGTAGTAGGCGCCTTCATAGGAGAGCAATATAGCGTTATACTATATGGTGATTCCTTTGAGCCTATCCATCAGATTTTGAAACAAGCTTAGAAATAATTATGAAAACTTAAATGCAAAATCACATATAAAAGAGACTTACTAAAATGAACTCTGTGCCAATGTCAAGGTTTGAACTTTTGTCTGCATAATTGTTGTCTGACAATTTTAAATTTAAGAAAATATATTTTTTATTTCAAAAAGACTTTTTTTTTCCCAGACTTGTCCTCTGTAGATAATTAAAACTTGGCTTGCAGCATAATGAGAAACAAAATTAATGAAAATTATAGTGTAGACTGTTGCATGACGTTATCTGTTGATAATGATGATATATAGGTAGAAAAAGTATGTTTCATAATAGTCAGCAAAACTGCGCCCTGAGTCTGAGAAAATGCATCTAAACTAAACATACATAAATTTTAGGCACTACATGGGGCATGCGTTTGAATATTGGTAGGACATCACGACATACAACTTAATCCCAAGGAAGACGTGCAGCTGACTGAGCATCTAGGTTGTGCTGATGAGGTCTGTCTCATCACTGACTACAGAATGGAGCTTGTGGCACTTTACTGACATTGCTCATTGAATGCTTAGAATTAATACAAGTGATCTGAATTTTTTGTGTGCTTCACTTTCCTAATTATAGTTGTTCACTCAACTATTTAAAATAAATAAATGGAAATAAAAGTAGCTTCAGGAATGCAGTGGAGGGTGTAGAGCAAAACCAGATCCCTAGTTGGACTCTGCATTGGTGAGGCAATGCGCAGCTGTGACATGGGATCCTGTGGCCAGCAGGCTGTGGTGTTGCATCAGGGTGGAAGCTGAGCCATGTGTTTCTCATTATAAGGTGGGTATGTGTTGGCATTAGGTCAAATCACCATGAGTAGTTCTTTAAAAGACCTTGTCCTGAAAGTAAGTCTGGCTCTAGAAGCTTAGGAACTACGTTTAAATAGAATGTAGCCCATTCTGGTGAATTGGCCTTGACCTTTTACTGTAATTTTTTTTTTTTCCCCCAAAGGAGAGTAACAAGTCACTGAAAGTATATCTGCTATAAACATTGATATGTAAAAAAACCTAAACCCGTTTAAGTTCTCTGTTAAGCAATTACATTTTTAAATTTGCTGCCTCTGACTTTCAAATGCTGACTCTGCTAATGTGACCTGACTTCTATTCAGCTAAGTGCATTTCTGTGTTAGGAAATGTATGTGTTATTTAATGTAGCGTCTGAGTGTTATTGGAGTAAATATTATTTTTTTTTCTGTAGGATAAAATTTTACTAGTTACGTGAATCACCTCTGAAAAAGTGTATGTAGTGCTGTTTTGTATTTGCTTATAGCATTACATTTGCTTTAGAGTTATCAAATGTTGTTGTATTTGCAATGCCTTCAATTTTGTAATCAGCTTGCTTTTTTTTTTCCCCCTCAGATTTATACTAAACCAAGAACAACCGCTACTTCAGAAACTGCATCTGTGGTGAGTTATATTTAGGATGTTTTTAAACAATGTGAGACTAACTGCATGTAAATAAGGATATGTGGAATTCTTTTTCTTTCCTGTTTATTTTTCTTCCATGCTCTTATCCGAGCACTCATTTCTTTAGCTTTTAATTTTGCAAATAATATGCCTGGAAAACAGAATAAAATACGAAAAAATGGTACTTTTCCGATACTTGCAGTATAGTTCCCATCTCAATCTTAAAATAGGCTGCATGTCAGTTTAGGAAATACGAACTAGAAAGGTAACTATCATTCTATAGAACATTGTATGCTTCTGCTTTAAAAAAATGGAAATATACATCTTCCTTTGATTTAAAACGAGACTTCAGGTACTGTTCTTAACATTTCTTTTGATTACTGTTTGGAACAAAACTTTACGTGTCTAAATTAAAGTTCTACAGGAAATAGTACATTAAAGTCATAGAAAGCTGTGTATGAAATTTTATTGCTCTTCATCATAAGGTTAAAGATTTAGTACCAAAGATGATACAGCTTGTCTTCATGTTAATTTTATGAAGTTTCATTTTTTCCCCCGATATAGCAGTTGAAAACCACAGTTTTCAGTCAGTTTGTCAGAACTTTTATTCTTCAAAAGAGACTAATCAGCGTATAATGTAACCTTTCCAACAAGTGCGCTATTTTAATAGGAAGACTTACACAAAGGCTGTGAGAGGTAAACCCACCCCCAAGAGAGTGATTCAATGCAATGACACTGCCAATAAGAATTAGATTATTTATGTATGTACTTTAAAAAGCCGTTTGGATGGATATATTAAGATCAATCAGTAATAAATTAATTTCCATCATTAAATATAATAACTTTAATGCACCTGTTTCATGTATTGAAAGTTACTTGAACTGACTGCTTAGTTTATTGTAAGGAAGATGCAATTTTTTTAATGAAATAAAGCATATCTGAGAGTGGATGGTGTTAAAAGACAGAATTCTGGGTCAATGTTTGAATAATTTTTTCTTCTGTTTTCTAATTCTATTATGCCTTTCCAGTCTGTTGCACCAAAATATGTGTATACTTCTCTGAATCATCTTAAAGATGGAACCATAGTGAATTTGTATGGCGTTGTGAAATTCTTCAAACCTCCATATGTAAGCAAAGGAACTGGTATGTACTGTATTCAGAGATTTAAACCTCCTCCAAACAGAATTGTTCTTACTATGTTTGTTAAAAATCAACCAGAACAAATTCAGGTGGTCCTTTGACCATGGTTCTTGGCTAACATCGAGGAAAGAGAACAACAAATAGGTAAGGGATATCAGAGTCAGTTTAGGGAGACTGGTGGAGATAGCAAATTGAAGGGAAGTATTTATCAAGCTAATACTATCAGGACAAAACAGGGAAAAGTACAAATGCCCTGTACAAAAAAAGTACAAATGCCCTGCACTTGTCCTTGTGGGAAAGGATTGTTGTGTAACTATTTGCAATTCTTCCTTGAGATTTTGGCAATAAGTATTATGATAAGCTATAGATGCAGTGCCAGTGTATTCATTACTTGTAGAAGCTGTGCAACAACTGAATCATTTTTTCTCTCTCTAAGGTGAACGCTTACTGATTGTGCTAGTTTTGCTAGAAGGTCGTACCATTTCACTAGGTGCTCAGTAAGCACACAGCTAGGTGATATGCCTGCTGAATTTGATTAAGCAGTAGAATTTCTTATTTGATAACAGAATTAATCGAAGTATTTTCTGCTTATTATAAATTTAATGTGCATTTTAAAGTTGGGGATTCTATTCCCTTCTAAATGTGTTCTTAATAGAACAAAAAAGTATAGATTATGATGGTGACTGATTTTTATGGTCTTAATTATGCATGCAAGTTTTTTCTATAATGTCAATGGCCATGAATTTCCTTCTAAATACAGAAATTTAAGAAGTGAGCATTAAATTGGAACAAAGAGTTAGTGGCTTGTCTGCAAACCCTTTTGCAAACAGCTCTGTGTGATCTTACTTGCTCAGAAACTGCCAGCAGCAGGTGATACACTCAAGATAACGTAGTAAATGCCTTTGTGAGAGCACAGTGCTATACCTGCGGTACCATGGCTTCCAGAATGAGGTTGCTTTTACAGTTAGGTAGTTTGAAACGCAAGGGAAATAGCTGAAAGCTGTGCAGATATGGCAACGCACCCAAAAAACGTTCCAAGTCCAACTAAGGTTCAACTAATGGCTTCACTTTTTGAAGACCAAGCAATCTTTGGCCTTTGAACCAGTTTAGAGTGTATGAGTGGGAGAAACACCTGGGAGGTCTGTGCAAATGTTTGTATGCTACTTTCAGTATGTTCAACTAAACTATACTGACATGATTTTTATTGTGAGCATGCCTGATTACTTCCATTTGGTGCATGTAATATTCTAGATAAACAGATATACTGGTATGAAAGACCCTATTTACAGAAAATTTTTGCTCTCACTTGTAGAATGGCTTCACTGTACTTGTAGCTAAAGTGTGGTCTAACACTTGCCCACAGAAAAGACCAGACATGCGTGTGCTGCTCTCTGGGCTATCGTACACTAAGTGTCAGCTGCATTCAAGGCAGCCACCGTCTCAGGCAGCAGTCAAGTTATGCAGAGCAACATAGGATTTTTCAAGAATATATTAGATTACCTGGGTCCACAAGCTAACTGATAGCTTTTGGGAATTCAACATGATTTTTACATGCTGTTGTCCATGTCAACAGAAGAAGCAACGTATCCACAGCACTAGGGCTCAGTGCCCTGGTGTCTGCAGGAGAGCAGTTCTGTGCTTCCCATACAGTTAGTTATTGAAATATATTCCCACTGGTGTTTATTATACCAGGTGTCAAGACTTGCTCCTAGAAAAACTTTCTGCTCTACATTCTTACTCATTGTTGAGAAAGCAGTACTGTTCCCTAAAATAACTTTGAAACATAAACAAAAAACAAGTCTGAAGAATATGGGATAATCTAATTTAAACGTTAACATTTAAAAATACATGTAGTCATCAAGTTGGGAACTGAGCCAGTAACGGGCCATCTGTTTTTATAGCAAATACAGTGCATGTTTGGTTTTTTTCCCTTTTGAAACTAAATTAAAATGAAAATTATCATACTCTGCATAGTCATCGATACACTAAAGTTATTTTGCTAAACAATAAATTGTAAACTGTTAAGATGAAATATTGCTTTGATTGTTTTGTATAGGAGAAAACATGGTAGTTGTTAGAGAAAGCTGTGGAAAAATTGAATGTCACTGTTTTTTCAGACAACATTTGTTTTTTGATAATACTGTAGCCCAGTAAAAGTGGAGAAGTACAAATTCCAATTGTTTTACATTATGAATGTTACAACAGATATTCCTAGATGTAAATGAGGAATAATGGTAAGTGAAAGTATCTGCAGGAACTCAGTACATTTAGACTGGAAACAGAAGAGTGTTCTGGCATCTAATTATCATAGAATCACAGAATATTATCACTGATATTCTTTCCTGTTTGACATGCCACTAAAATCTGTAAAAGACTTCACTCTAAAGGTGCAAGTATAATCTAGACCTGTACAGAGCAGAGAACAGTATTTTGTTTTTAATGTAAAAGATTGATAAATTATTTAAATATCGATTTACTCTATTTGCTCTTTTCTGCACAGGCCTCCGAACAACATTTGTCTGTCACTGTAGTGAGCTTCTCAAAATCTTCATTTTGTGGTGGTGTCTGGTGATTGCTTGCTTATGCTAGACCTGTTCAAATGCTATCAGTCTTACAATACCTGCATAGAATATATATCTATAGAATACATGTATGTATTTATTTGAAAAGTTGGGCTCTCACTGATATTTTCAGTCTGCAATTGTAGTAGGTTTCTTAGCTGTGTTTTTAAGGAACTGAAAAGATTAGCTTTATCTGTAATAATTCAGGAAATTGCCAGTGGTGAATGGAGGTACTTTCCTCTTAAAAATAACTCAAGCTTAAAACAAACAAACAAGCCTTGATTGCTGGAAATTATTGACAGACATTCTTTCCAGATATGTAAAAAAAGTAAAAGTTAAATGCACTGATTTTCAGGGTAATAGGTCTCTGAAACAACTAGTACAGATTTTTGCAACTGAGTTATTTGACAAGTTAATCACTTCAGTTTCATAATTAGTAGAACCTTAATAGGGAAAATAACGATTTACTTAACAACTAGTCCTTGCCTAGATGAAGTTATTAATGACCTAATAGATGTTCCCCATATATTTTCAGCTGATAATATTAAAAAAAAACCAAAAAACAACACAACAATATCGGTAGAAATCAGGGACACAATTTGAAAAGTTGCTTATGTATGAAGATAGTTGTGATTCAGTTGCTACTTTATCAGGAAAATCTCTAAAACAGTTTTAATTTATTTGGGTTTTAGTGTAAAAATTTTCACTACTCAGTTAAATATTTCAATGTTGGTTTTGGGTTTTTTTTTTACAAAATCCAGAGTTATGTCTGCTTGAGAAGGTGCAAAATGCTCAATGGTTGCTCTCAATTGCCAGGGCATGAAATGCCTATTGTCAGAAAATTCTGTAGTCACATTAGATCTGAGACAGTCCTGCACTAATACGTTCTCTTTCTGACATTGTGTTAGTAGAGGCACATAGCTTTAGGCTGGTACCTGCTGGAAGCATGGAGCCACTGTACTTAATCCATGTAGGTCTTTATTCACCATATATATGCCCCTAGGCATGAGATATTGCTCCTTCTTACATATATTAAAGCTAAGGCTGAAGCTTTGCACTGTGTTACTGCTGAAAGCAAGTACCTAATCTAGCCTTGTGAGTTTATATAATCTATAATTAAATGTTCATCATTTTGGTTACCCTTATTGCAATAGACAAATGTTACAACACTGATGAATGAAATGCGTTTTCAATATGATCATAAATTATTATTTATTCCAGAGAAAGTTGTTTTAACTGACCATGCTTCAGCTCAGGGCCTGTATTTTGGAATGTCTATACATGAGAATTCTATGTGTTCTGAAAACTGGCCAAGGAAGTACTGTTGTACCTCCTTGGTACCACAGACAGATGGGTTTCTGTCTGATGGAAGGTCTGTCGGAACTGTTCAAAATTATATTCTGGCTTTCCTTCCCGAATAGTTTAAGAGTCTTAGATATTTTAAATTTTTTAACAAAGGTGATTTTCTGCTCTTTCCTCTCCCTTAAGCACAAGGACATCTCAAGTATTTAGCCTGAGTAAAAACAGTGAATATAAAAGAAAAAGAACCTCTGTCTTTGTAGTGTCCAATTACATGTGCTTGACCAGGAGACTGTTGGGACATTACAATGTGACACCACTGCTTTTCCAAGTCCTTCTCTTTTTTCCCTGCAGGCATTAGTCAGTGTTTTCCATAATGCAAGGAAGAATTATGGCAAGAAGAATTCTTGCTACTGATTAACAATAAATCATAAGAGTAATGCCCTATTTTCCTGGGGAAGCGTGCACCTAGATTGTTCTCTTAGATATATGCAGTATACTCATATGTCACATGTTAAATTCAAATCTCATTTTAGCCTATGTGGACAGTACCTCTTTTATTTTTACAAAGTATTTCTTAGTATCAAAGTTAATAAAGGGTAGCATTTTCAGAAAGTACCCTTCTAAAAACCTTAAACAGTTCCAGGTCAGCAGTTCCACAGGCCCAAAATACAGCTTAAGAACCATAAATCACATTCTTAAAGGTATTTTGAAGCACGAAATTTTATTTTTATTTTCATTTTTTATTTGATCTTGAGACAAGTTGTCATGGTTTAGCCCCGGCCGGCAACTAAGCACCACACAGCCGCTCACTCGCTCCACCTCCCACAGTGGGACGGGGGAGAGAATTGGGAAAAAAACCTCGTGGGTTGAGATAAACACAGTTTAATAGGACAGAAAGAAAGAAGGAAACAACAATGATAATACCAACAAAGGAATGTACAAGAACAAGTGATGCCCAATACAGCAATTGCTCACCACCCGGCAATCGACAGCCCATCCCCGAGCAGCGATTTCCGCCCCCCGGCCAACTCCAGATTATGTCCTGGGCATGACGTCGTATGGTAGGGAATATCTCTTTGGCCAGTCTGGGTCAGCTGTCCCGGCTGTGTCCCCTCCCAGCTCCCCGTGCACCCCCAGCCTGCTCGCTGGCAGCCCAGCACAAGAAGCTGGACTGACCTTGACTGCTCAGCAACAACCCAAAACATCAGCACATTATCAACATTTTCTCATCCCAAATCCAAAACACAGTCTCACACTAGCTTCTGTGAAGAAAACCAGCTCTATCCTGGCTGAAACCAGGACACAAGTTCATCAACATTCTCAGCCCAGAATTTGTTTAAAACTATTAGCTGAAAAAACATTACTTTACACTATAGCATGTGGGCAACTTCAATTAAACTAGCCAATTTTTGCTAAGTAATAGGAAACCAACTTCAGAGTGCAAAACAAACCAATCGCAAGACTGTGGTGGTAGCTGTTGGTCTGTTTGTTAGGAAGCAGACTCAGAGGTAAATCTGCAGTAGTTTTGTTCTTTAAAGTATTGTGCTCCATTTTGTTTTTTCCAACTTATTGAGGATGTATTTAAGTTTTGCAGAACAGAATGAAAACTGTGCAGAGGTAAAAATAGTGATTTCATTTCTGGATCCTAAAGGTGAGAGTAATGGTCTTTTCCCTGCTGTTCAGTTGTTTTTATGTGTTTCTTTTTTAAATAATCACTGTTTCCTATCATCTAATAATGACGATAAGTAGAAGTTTAAAAAAAATAAAAAGGAAATGAAAAATTAAACAGTTGAATAAATAGTTAATAGAAGGAAATCTCAGGACAGTTACTTTGATTTGCAGTTTACAAGTGATGGCATTAAAGCATCTGTTTAGCCAGATGCTTCTGGTAGTTACTGAATGTATCTCTTAAGTGTATCACCATGTTAGAAATAAGAAGTTGTAGTAAAACATCTTCAGTTTGATTCTTTAGAGCTTTTGTTTTGGGCTTCTGCAATAACTGTCTGTGTGTGTGTATGTATGTGTATATACACACACACAGAGTAGTGTGTGTGCATTCACATTATTTTTATTTCTGTGTTTTGTTGAGCATATTTGGTAAGTTAGCTCGTTCAATTGCTTGGGTTTAGTACAAAGACACTTGTGTATTCAATGGCCTCAGTAATTCTTGAAAACAGTATAAATGTTTGGTGTAGTTGTGAAGAGAAAATAATTTGCTACAATAATCTCTTTGTGTATTGAAATATGAGAAACAGAAGGCAGTCTCTAATTAGAGTCCCTCATTGCCAACAATATTACCAAAAACCTTTTTATCTTTTTGCAGGGGGAAGTTATTGATGCAGGATAGTGGGTTTTCCATTTAAATGTTAGTCAGGAATACATACATGATTGTCCAAAAGGGGATTCGTAATTAGATAGGTGCTTTCTACCTTAAAAATTTATACAAGCATATTTGTTAGGAACTGCTGAATTCCTCGATAAAACTAAAATAAATGTTTAATCAGTAAGTACTAAATGCCTTCTTACAACATCAGTAACTACTAATCTGGAAAGCTTTTGTGGCAATTCTGGTTTTCTTACAATGACTGAAAAATACATTTGTAAGTGAAGCTGTGGGTTTTGAGGTTTTTGTTGGGGTTCTTTTATATATCTGTACACTGTGGAGAGATCCTGAGTTTCTGAGCATGATAATGACTGATGTTACAGTCCATAAAAGAACGGAATGCTATGGCATTTATAAAAAGAAAGCTATAATCTGAAGAATGAACCTAAACCATCATCACAGTGGAAGAAAGTTTAGTTTTTTAATGACTGTTACAGGGCTACAAATATTCATATAATAAATTATTTGAAGTCAGGACTTGGAAGCTTGGAGATCACTGTTCTCTATGTAGTTAATGTAACCTTCTACTGATCCTGACTTGGAATTTTAGTGGGTTTAAGGTAGTCCTTGCAATAATAATTAATTCCTTTTGTTGCATGAATTAATTTTGTAAAAACCTGCTTCACCAAATAGTTGTGGATTTTTTATGAGATGAAATAAAAAACCTAAGTAACAAGTTAAAGTAATGGTATTGTTAAAGAACAGTAAAGACTAGTCTGAAATGATATAAGGAGCATGTAAGGCAGATGCATCACTCTCTACTTCCATTTAAACCAAACATCTCTTCTCTGTCCTTGTCATTTTCATAAACACCAGTTCTGAGGTGTTACAAGCATCCTTACAGATAGCTGTCTATTGCTGGTGGTCCCTCACGTGATGTTAGGCCTGAGTGGGAGCAACTCTTCATAATAATTAAGTATATTAAAAAAAACGTTGGTGCAGTTTGGAGTTCTGTGTAGTATCAGCTGAAAACCAAGGCTTTTACTGAGTCAGTCTAGTATGAAAGTAGAAACTTTCTTTTATAGTGTATAAATTTGTTGAAATGTGCATCAATTGTATGATATTTTTAAGCCAGATTATTGCATGTAAAAATTACTAGGCGTAAAATTTCCCTTCTTTAAGAGAAGTTAATCAGTGGAGTAAATTTATCTAGTAAAGGAAAATTGACCCCCATATGTAAACTATTATTATTATTAGGTTTTTTTAGCTTGGTAACTGAGGGATTCTGCTTCATTGGAAAGTATATTGTGAAAAATCAAAAATTTGAGCAAGGACATTTATTATGTAATTTCCTATAACACTGGGACATTATTTAAATTCAGCAACTCTGTTTAGAGTTTGACTTCATTATTTGTGCAGAAAAGTGAATTCAATCAGTGAACTGTAATGCTGCTGTGGAAAGCAGAAAGCAATTCTCACATTCCAGATGGAGAAGGAAAGACAGGTGACTTTTTATTTTTAACCTTCAAAAAAGGTTTGCAGGATGAGGATTTCTTTAAAAGAAAATGAGTCTTTATGCTTTGTTCTTTAAGAGCTCTGTTTTAGGTTTATTGTAAAGTGATGTTTCAAGGTCATAGTTAAAAATGAAAGTCTAAAATCACAGAGACAGAGAACCTGTATTATCTAGGTGTTCCCTGACTACATAAGGCAAGTACAATATTTTACACTACTTCAAGTAGGATGATTATTAGTCTTTTGAGTATGCTAATTGCACAGAAAATGGAGGGAGTATGTTAACTTTTTCCCCCTTAAATAGGCAGCTGCACATGTATAAAGCTGACTAAGTTATATTATCACCAGGTCAAACAGTTAACCATAGTTTTAATATGAAATGCTTTTGTTATTTCACACTCAATTCCTATGTTGGGTTATATCAATGCACTGTAACATGTTACTCTATATCCTTAAAGGATTGTAAATCTATGAACCTTATGCTTGTCTCTTCTTAATTGCTTATTTTGCTCATATTGCTTTGCAGCTGACCTGTTAAGTTAACCTTTAGAATTCATGCCCAAAGAAATGCAACAATCCCACTTTGGATTACGGTAGTAAATACTTGCAGTCAGCCACTGACTGGACTTTATTCAAGTCTGTTTATCCTAGCACAGCATGTCAGAATAGGTGCTATGATGACACTTAACCTTGTGCCCTTGATGGGAGTGTGCAAAATGATGATGCTTAGCAACTTCTGAGTGCAGTAGATTAGAATTTATCACTACTGACTCTGCGTAAAAATCTTTTGAGAGGAAGAGTAGTAATTTTATGGAAATACTATAGGTTTTTCTATCTTTAGGAAAAGTAGTTTTATTTTTCTTAGGAAGCCTTCACTGAATTTGTGCTTTCAACACTTCAGGCACTCAAATTGTTAATTTAAACTTTTAAGTTTGATAGTAAAATTCAAGGGTGTATTTGCTGGAAATAGCAAATTTGGAATGCCTTTTGAAGGCATGGGCAGTGCACATACAAGCATGTATTTCAATCCAGTCTTATGTCTTCATATTTGGGGAATCTGTTCATTGAGCTTACATATCGCAATTGTCTTCTTTTGCCTACCTTCCTATAGTTTTTATTTAAGGCAAATCTGTCAGTTTTTGTAGACTGATAGTATTCTCTTTCAAAGCTGTCTAGCAACAATTTATTTGGTGTCTGTCACAGCCAAAACAGATTTGACTTGGGGAATTTAATTCATTGCCAGTTAACATAAGCGTTTAATAACTGATTCAGATATTGAGAAACAAAGAAGAGAAACATTTAAACGCTTAGGGAAAACACCTGTCCTCCACCTTTCCCAGGCTCAGCTTCACTCCAGACACCTCTCCTTCCCCCTTCATAGTCTCCACTCCCTGTGTTATTGCTGCAGGTTACACAGTGTCTCAGGAGGGCCAAGGGTGGTGCAGGACATTGGCAGTTTCTTTCTGCTGCTGCTTGTTCCTGACTCCTCCCCTGGCTCCGTACCTTCCTCCTTAGTGGCATCCTCTGCTCCAGTGTGGGTTCCTCCATGGGCCTCAGTCCTTTTGTGGGCATACCTGCTCTGGCGTGGGTTTCCTTACCCACAGTCCACAGTCACTTCAGCCTTGAACTTCATTTATATTCTTCCAGTGTTTAATTTCACCATTATAGAAGCTGAGGAAGCTCATACTGTCAAACAAGGAGCTGTTGTTCCAAATTTCAGTTTTATGTGATCAGTTTCTGTAGTTTGTTCAGATATCAGCGATAGAATTCATGAACAAGTTTATCTGTTGTTTCTTAGTTTTGCTTCTTTACTATTGACTTGATGCCTGCTGAATTAATGATCATATCTTTGTGTGTTACTTCGTTTAGAGAGTTTTATGTCTTGAACAGTGTTCCCATTCTTAATACCTCAAGACAATGGGTGCAAGTCTTCATGCAAGTCTGTTTCTAAGAGTTACAACTACTTTCTTTTTACAGTGGCTGAGATTCTGTTGTTGTCTGTTACCAAAATGCAACATAAAAACTGGCAAAGAACTTTTAGTTTAAATGAGAGTCCACAATAGCAAGATTATAGCAGGAGTAAATGGATTCTATACATAGAGGAACTGTTCCTGCTTCTGGACAATATGTCTGCATTTTATATGCAGGTCATCAGTATGAATAAACTAACATTTACAATGAAAACTTGCATTCTTAAAATAGGATTGTTCAAGTAAAAATGTGAGTCAAAGTAGATGGTGTTAGAAAATTGGAGAGTTGTCCAAGCATTTTGGGTAATTCAGTTATAGCGATTTATACTTTTTTAGTCAGAATGAATAATAGAAGAATCATTTCACTCATGATTGCAGTCTGAAAGCACTGTGTGCACTGCAAACAGTTTAGATACATCCACTCTTTTCAGAGTACAGAAAATGCTAAGACAAATAGTAAATAGTGTTATTCCACTGTGGAAAAATACAAAATTTTTAGATTTAAAATTTTTTGCCACCCTTACTAATACTGGTTTTCTGCTTTCTCATTCTGACATTTAAGAATGGTATGCTCAAATGGAAAACCAACTTCAGTTCACCATTGCAAGAGTTCAAACTTCAGAAATTTTAAATTGTATAAATCATTGAGTACTGTTAAAGCCTAAAAAATGTTCTTTTTGCTTGCTCTTTATAAAAGCCAAGATTTTGTGTACATAAATGTATCAAGGTTGTCATCAAAAAAATAAAAATAATAGGTTATGATGTCATTGCTCTACTGGTCTGCTGAAAAAGTTGTAATTCAGCGCTAAACTCTTAAGTTTCAGTAAATGCTGGCATAATAAGTATCCAAAATAAAAGCGCTCTGCCTTCTTGATTAAAAGCAACTAGGACACGATATGCGAATGCCTGAGGTTCTAAATGTACAACAAGTTGATATTGGGTATTTGAAAAGTTCTCAGCCAGGTTAATGAGCTACCATGCTGTGAAAGAGCAAGTGTACTCTCACTCCGTTTGATGTTTGTAAGATACCTGAGCACACATTCTTTTGTAAGCTAAAATGGAAAATACATGTTTCATTTATGTCATCTGCAAGTACTGCTCTTTTCTGGGCTGTTTTGCTCTCATCTTTGTGTCTTGTTTTGAGTTTACTTTTTAGGTCACTAATAGAAGTGAAATTCTATTACTGAAGTTTTAACTTCACAAGGGCACACTTCAGATTCTTACTATACTTTCTAACTACCACTGTGTGACTGTATCCTTGCAGTATATATCTTGCATATTTTGGTGAAGGATAAGTAATTTATGATTTAATTTGCTTTTAGAACTTGTAGAATTCATTACCTCTTCAGAAGACAGTGCCAAAACAAATCTTAGAAAAGGATTGTACAAGACTGTACATACTTCCTCTACAAAATGGGGAGGATAACTGAAACATGAAAAAATAGCATGCCTGTTGCAGACAGCAGGAAAAGTGATGTGTGTTCCTGGCTCACAGAGCTGTGCTTAATCACCCATTTCATTTTCAGTTATTTGGGCTAGTTATTGGCAAGATGGGCCACCCTTCAGTTGTTATGCTACTGTAACTAAATTGATTTTGCAAGAGTTACACAGATCATAGCAGAAAAAAAATTGGCCGTATGGTTGTTCATCCCAAGTTTAATATTTGTGTGTTAGTAACTCCATAATGCCTATTATTCATTCAAGCACTTTTATATTTTACAGATTATTGCTCAGTTGTAACACTTGTGGACCCATCAAATGTGAAGTTAACATGCACCCTTTTTAATGGAAATCTAGATTCCCTACCAAAAATCTACAAAGTTGGAGATATTGTTCGATTTCATAGAATAAAGGTATGTACTAGGATGTGGGGAGTTTATGTGCTTGGTTTTTTGCAGTGAGAGGACTGTAGGACCAATTTAATTCTTCATGTACTGAACTTAACATGTGGAGGCATTGGATAAAGCAGTTGATTGTAAAACAGCTATGATTATGGTATGGACCGAAACTGGAAGTAAGCTATCACATTTTTAAAACAACAGAGCACTCATCTGATATCTCTTTTTAAAAAAATGTTAGATGTGGTTATGACAACTCTAGAACAGTGTTATTTTTGTTGAATATTTGTTAAACTAGTTGGCAAAAATCACATGGTAGTATTAGATGAACAAAATTTGGTGAAGTGAAAAAATTTTGAACAAAATTAACGGACATAAATTTGCACAATTTATTCTTCTTCAAACTAGTAAAATTGAAGGATTACTTTAGAGCTTCTGTTGTGGAGCAGTTTAGATCAGCTGGAGAGTTATTCAAGTAAATGTAATCTGTCTGGGGTTGTTAGTGTGCAGTATGCTTTAGCTGCCTCTTTGATGTTTTCCTGCCTTACCCCATATTTATCTTTATCAAAGGCCATGAAGGAAACGGTGTTTATAGCTTTGGTACTGCTTCTGTTGGATGTTTTTCTTACGCTTGCTGCAACTGTATAGGGAATAGGAGCCACACTACAGAGACTGAATGGAAATTTTGTAATGCTGGACAATACTTAAAGAGGTGCAGAATAGTACTAAATAAGTGATTTTACCATGTTGCATATTAAGATGCAAGAGAACCATACCTAATTATATATCTTATTTTTGCTTAAAATAATTATAGTAGAAAAGAGCATAAATGTCTTGAAAGCGGCCATTTAAACTAATTTGCATATTTGAACACTCTTGAGAGGTCTAGGAAGCTTGGGATTGTACAAAAGGATGATGAAAGGGATAAAGATCAGTAGCACTAAGCGTGTACATTTTGATATGCTGTAGCAGGAGAACAAAGAAAAAGCCCATGACAATAAACGTAAAAAGTGGTAAGATTTATCCAGTAATTGAGATTTGAACCCTTGAGATTATTAAGAAGGAACTTGTTAAGATTCAGAAACAGTCTTCAGTTATTCATGTACATTATAAATATTTACAATTGAGAGAGGAATTAGCTAACCTCTTCTGGGTTAGTATAAAGCTTCCTTAAGGTCATCTTTATGTATAAGCAGAGTGGAATGAAACTATATTTAGGTTTTGAAGCTTGTGTTGCTAATCAGTACCTGAGATGTGTTGTTAGTCTTGGAAGTTCATTGATTTGTGGGATGAAGATGGGAAAGTCTTATGCTGAATTTTAAATTCTCTCTGAATCCAGCAGGATGAGTGTTACACAGATATACTTGTTTCTGAAAATCAGTGGAGGTAGAAATATGTGTATTGCTTCTGAAATCAAAATACATATTTTATAAACTTATTAGGGAAACTTACTGATATAGCACATGTAAGAACATTTGTTGCAGAGAATGAAAATTGTAAGTGTCTTAGTAACAACTGAAAGATTAACCAGTTTTAATTACATTTGGGTTAATATTTCTTGAAGTGCATTTTTATGAGTTCTTACGATGGTTTCTCATGAATTATATTACTTAGTGATTTGCAGCACCGTATTTGGGCCTTCCACCACAGTCAGTGCTCTGCGGAGATGACAGTGGGGGCGATCCCAGTATAAAAGCTAAGTCTGTGATCTAATTGTCTAGCCTCCCTCTGTCTTCATGGTGAAGAAGGAGTTACCTCAAGTGGAGTTTTTGGGGAAGTTGTTTTTTTCTGGTTTACTGATGCTCTTAATACCTTAGACTTAATGCCTAATGTTTAAGCTGTTAAAGAGAGGGAAGAGGCAACCTGCTGGTACTGACTAAATCTGCAATATTTTATCCTTACTTGACTTTGGAGTTTTGGCATGTGTTCTGCCTTTCTTGTATTACTCAAACCCTGTCATGATGATAGAATTGTTAATTTCCTCGTTGGCTTTTCTCTAGCATTCCTTATTACCTCTGAGTGACTCACAAACAAGAATTTGTTTCCTCACTCCCAGTGAAGTGAATTGGTATTTGATTTCCATTTTAATGTTTGAGAATTGAAGAAAAGTGAAGCATGTTCTTATTTAGTTGTTCATCTTGTTCAGCGTACTATAGTTGTCTGATACAATCACTGTCTACAATGTGCTTTGGTCGGTCTTTTTGCAGAATACACAGCATTATAGAGCTGTGTGACTCATGTGGAGTACGTGGAGAATGAAGACCAAAGGAGTGACCTCTCATTAAAAACTTTACTTACATGACTTCCTCAGCATAATGCAATTCCTGTAACAATTACAAAATCTTAATTCTCTAGCTTTTTGTTATAGTAATCTTGATGCTACTCTCCTCTCTTACTTTCGTGCCTTAACTTCTTCCATACATAGGCTCCAGTTGCTGTAACAAATGAAGTAGGAGTCTTAAAGATGACAGCTTCCTTGTTACACAGCAGTAATTCGTCACCACTGCCCTTCTCAAGTCATGCACTGCATAGGAAAATGTCCTGTAGAAAAGCAGGGTAACGAAATGGTGTATTGTACTATAAATGCACCATGAGCTGAACTGTGTTTGCACAGACAACTGTAACTGTGTCATCGTTGGAACACAGTTTCACAGAACTTTGGAATAATTATGGTTTATGTGGTTAGATGTGGCATCCTAGATCTTTAGAATAACAAAAAGGAGAAAAACAGCAAAAAAACTAAATTCCTTACATGCTATCAATTGCATATTTATCTGGTTCAAATTATTTAGATTTACAATATAAACGCATCGCTGCTTTGAGCAAAAGTACTTTATAGCCATGATATAGACAGTTATTCTCTCCATAGGTCAGTCAGTTGTCATGTATAAGATGTACGTTTTGCTGGTGAGTTTCTAAGCTGTTTGCTTGTCCCCTGAGGAGTGGGAATCTGAGTATCAAGCATCTGGAGCATGAAAAACATAGAAGGATCAATCACACTCATTTTTTTTATCATTACTAGTTCTGTCCTGTCTCTCTTCTTGTGCATCACTCTCCTTAACCTAGTAATAATCTACTAATGCTCCTTAACATAGCATTTGTTCCATTAAGTTATCTACTCGGATCTTTGAATCAGTCTGCTGTTATTTCTAGGAACAGTCTTAACTTCTGTACTTTGTTAGTGGTTACCTTGTCTCTGTGTATTCCCTCCTTTTGTTTAATCCAATTTATCCCATGAAAGTTGATGCAATAAGGAAGGCACTGAGAGAGAGACACTGGAGAAATATCTGCTCACTTCTTATTCCTAGGGAGCTCTGGCCATAGCTGTCAGGTTGATGAGAGCGGAACGTCTGGCGCTTAGATACAGAAGATACTAACATTAAACTATGGTAGAATTTAGCTGCCAGATTCTTAGTGTTCTCTGAGTAAATGTGGTCCAAATATATAAACTTGGACAAAGTTAGGTTTGAGGCATTTTGTTAAAAAGGATGTCAAACAACGTGCTGTCTGCAGCACTGCAACTCTGTTTTCAAATTCTTTCTCTGAAGAATGGAAGCAACTAAATTTTTTTCTTAGTAAACAATTATGAGATTCTTTTTAACACAGAGAAACCAACGTTTTTCTCAGAAGTATCAGTATTACTATTGCTTTTGGCTTCCCTTCAAAAATTATGTCAGGCATGCAACTCACTTTGAAGTTTTGATGGAATTTAAATTAAAAACAAGTATTTGTCCTATAGTGAATAATGTCAGGAAACATTGACTGTAGGCGATGATAGAGTTTCTCCCTAATTCAAAGTCTTAGAATTTTGCACATATGTTTTCTGAAATTTTCATCTGAGTACTTTTGGTCAAGTTACCTGATTATGTCTTAAGTATGTAGGAAATATTCCAAAATAGCAATTTTTTACTTTACTAGAATTTTCTCAAATATACTATGCCACTTTCTCTGAGGTATATTTCTAAAGCAGTATCACAATGCCTCCTGTTTGTTTAAATTATTATCAAAACCAGAATTTTTTTCAGCTGGTTTTAAGTATTTATACTTTTTGCATACAATTTTTTTTCCACAGAATTGTTACCATATGTTCAGGTGAACTGGTAAATAAAAAGTGGATCAGATACTGTGTTTGAGAAGGAGGGGTTTTTTTTGTCACTACTTATTTGCATAAGATATCTTGCTTCTGTGTCAACTGAACCCTGTTTGTGTCACACAGAATGGCATGTGCTTATTATATACATGTGTTTAACTGAGGGGAATACATTGATTGCCACAGCAACTATAATTCTTGCAGATACATTGCCTGTAGACAATTTTGCACTCTTTCTTTCCTTTTCGCTAGCATCTCACATATACTACATTTTTGCAGTTAAGGGGAAACTGGGTAGCAGCGTGTGAACATTAATCTTCTATTATTTTATTGTCAACCATGAATCACAGGGATCATGAGTTGTTGACTTCTGCTTAGGTAGAAGATACCTTACAATAAGGTCTTCAGCTAAATGCATACTCAAATTGGAATAGAAGTTTGGACAGTGCATTTCAGACGATGCAATAATTCAAGTGAAAAAAAAACAAACCACAACTTGATGTCTTGAAATAATTTTATATGTATGAATAATAATCAAGTTTTAAGCTTAATGTAGTTGTGTTTCAAAATATTATCTTGAATTACTGATCCTTTCACAAATCAATAGTTAAATTTATTATAGGAAATCTGCCTTCTTAGTCTAATAATGTGTACATTAACTTAGTATAAGTTGTTTTACAAAGCTTTTTTTTTTATATTCTAAGATGATCTTTGACAGCAGTGGTTTAATAATAGTCCTTTGCTTCTGCAATTTAACAATCAGTTTTGATGGAAAACTACCTTGGAGATGCTATTATTCCAGCTTTATACACTGCTTCGTTTCACACTTTTCCATTGAGTGAGATGAATAACACCAGCTGCAGTGAAAAAAAAAAAAATTCAGGTGGTTTTGGTTGCTGTAAATCTATTTATAAATATTTCAAGGTTAGCTTCTTTTCAATGAACATATTCAGGATAGAGTTGTACCCCATAGAAATCTCTAGAGTTTATTGTCCACGCAGTTTGTTGGGGTGACATTTCACCTTTTGTTCTTTAGTTTATTAAAACTATGCCAAAGAGTCCTGCAATATGTATTGGAATTTACTTGCCTGCTTAGAACAAGCCAAATACATGCTATCTGCTTTGGTTTTGTCCCAGAAGACATTTTTGTTTAGCAACTGTTTTTCATTGAATTTATTTAAAATTCTCAGGGACTTTTTAAAGTGATAGCCATCTATCTCCCTTCCCTGTTCTCCCCTGCTCCTGATTTTTTTAAAAATCCCCAAGGCCTCTAGAAAGGACACAAAATCTACTGAAGGGAAATTGTCATCCTGTACAAAAGTCTTAGATTAGTTCTTTTCCCTAAATTTAATTATATTTCAAAACTGTTTATGTGTGGAAACTATAACTGGTTTACAGTATCACTGCTTAACTTGATTTGAGATCTACATAGAGTGATGTAATGACACAAGCCCGGAGAAGTTCTGTCAGCTATCATCTGTTCTATGGGTCTGACATAAGTATTTTTCCAGCTATGAAATATTTTGTTCTGTAATCCATTCTACATTTACTTTTCCTGTTTCTTCTGTTGTTCACTAAATAATGTTGTTGAATGCTGTTTACCTTTGAGACCACTCAGTGGCTTCTCCACATACCTATGCCTAAGGACACTTGCTTTTGCTTCAAGATCATTGGTAATTTTCTCATCATGACACTTTAGGTTTACTTTCTGACATATTTTATTTCTTTTGTTATTTTATAATTGCCTTTCCCTA
>NW_010528375.1:0-1230 GCF_000687285.1 Phaethon lepturus | reverse complement strand
TTCCCTACATTAAGGCTGATATCAAGTCCACTAGATGAGGTTACTAGGTGGTGTCAGAAATATAGTATGTTCAAGCACAGCCTCATGAAGACTTGAAACACGGCATAAAAGATTTGTGAAACTGAGAAAATAGTCTATGGTGATACATTAGTGGAAGCCCAGGGAGACAAACTACTTTCTTGACCTGGTTTCCTGAAAGGTTTAGAGCCCTCATAAATAGGCTAGAGGTCTAGGACAGAGTTTTTAGTAAGAAAAAAGTCAAGATATTTTGATCATAGAGCCCTGTCCAACCTGACCTGGAATGTTTCCAGGGATGAGGCCCCTACCACCTCTCTGGGCAACCTGTGCCAGTGTTTACCAATAAGTAGGTAAATTGGAAATTAAAACGCTTTGAGAAACATTTGACATGTCTGAAGAGATACTTAAAAATATGCTTGAAGTATCTTTTGATAGCAGATGAATAAGTAAAAATCATTTTCCTCCTCTCTAGATGTTACCTGTTTTGAGAAGCTGTGGAATACAATGCCAGTGGCAGCAATTAAAATAAATCTGCGTATTTATATTAGATAACATCTTTGTGTTATAGTTGAACTTTTTTTTCCAGATCAGGGGTAATGGGTACAAATTGATTATGTAACTATGTATTTTCCTGATTTGTCCATTGTTTTTTCTTGTATTTTCAATATTTACACCTGAAGGTTAAAAGACTAAAGTTCTTCAGTGTCACAGTGAAGAAAAACTATGTCATGAATTGATGTGCTCCATTGGTCAGGTCTGGAGAATGCTTAAGTAAATGAAAGTTTATCCTAGAGATGATCCTTAATGCATTTATGCATTATGTCAAAGTAGCAGGGATTAAAGGAGTTCCTGTCACCAAGACTGAACTGCTTTGTTTATGAATTTCCAAGGAATACTTGATTTGTGTGCTTTTTAAATTTCAGTGTGTTTGTAAAATATAGGTCTAAATCACTGGCAGTGTTTTGGTAAAAGATGTTGCTTCTTTAGAACTTGTGTCACATCTTTCAGATTCTGCACTTTTAAATCAGTAGGATTTTCAATCATTTGAAAATTAAGCTCTAGGAATCCTAAACTAGATTCTCACAAATGCTATATTCAGAAGTTTTACTGCTTTTTTCGTAAGCAAATTTTAATTAAAAAGGGATGGATCAAAACAGCTGGTTTGAGATTTCTGGTTAATGAGTCATTATATATTAAAAAAATTATATATTT
>NW_010528374.1:107782-165668 GCF_000687285.1 Phaethon lepturus | reverse complement strand
GGGGAGCCTCCCTGCCCGGCGCTGCCTCCAGGCCGAGGGGGCTCTTCTAGAGCTCCTGCGGCCCTTCCCGTCACACTGGGTTTAATTGTAAAGACGCGGGGCGGAGGGGAGGTTGTAGCTCAGTTTAAAGGCGAGACAATTTAACCTAACTTTCCGGTTCCGTATTTCAGAAGCGAAAAAGACTTATTTCTTGCATTTCTGTAGCAGGTATGGGGGTTGTAGGTCCGACAAGACGTACACGGAGTGGGTGTGGGGGGGTGTGTGTGTGTGTGACTGTCTGGATTATGGTTGCCTTTTCATTTCTTGGCATAACACTCTGACTTAAAAACTTTAACTTAAGGAAGCTGAGCTCCAGCTGCGCAAAAATGTTGAAAGACTGATGAAGTTCTGTACATCTCTGGCCATAAGGGGAAGGCAAATTGCAATTTGAAGTAGGAGTTTATTATATTTATTTTTACACCATCAAGTTGAGTTTGCTTAGTATGTAGAGAAATTTAGGGAGTTGAAAGAGAAGTTCATAAACATTTGCAGTACTGGAAAGCCTTGCTGTTAGACCAGCTGATCTTCACAGCACAGTATTAATTTCTTTAATAGTCTCTGAAATAAATTAACTCGTTTGGCATAGGGCACTCTAATGACACTCTATTCTTAAATATTTTCCTGTGAGTCTGAAGTCGCATTCAGAGTGCAACTTACTGATGAATGCTTGGATATGCTAAAAGGCCTGGAGGAAACAAGTAAAACTAAGAAAAAAAAAAAAGGGGGGGGGGGGAAGATCTGCTATCACAATAAATAAATAAGGAATTTTCTGACATTCAGTTCACTTGTATCCAAAGCTATTTGCAGTCATTCTGGCTTTTCACTTACTTAAAAGTATTCAAATTAGAGTGATTCTTGCAGTATTTGATAAGGATTCTTTAAAATTAGGCAAATTTAATTGTTTTGTTCATATAGGCAGACTTAATTGCTTTGTTCATATAAGCAGTAATTTTCATGACAGACACCTGCAATTTTCTGTAATTTTAATTTACCAAGGGATCAATCACATATTTGTATATCAGGTGATGATTCCGAAAATGTCTACTTAAATCAGCACTCACTTTGAATACTAAATTACTTGAAATGCATATGAAGACTTTAACCTCAGCTACTTGGATAACAGCTTTTCAGATTTCTTTCAGTAACTACCTGCTTTTTTTTCCATCAGCCTCGGGCAAAAAGAGTACCTGGCATCTGTTTGGGAGCTGTGCTCAGTAAAAATTTATCACCCCTACCTAAGGATTAAAAAAAAAAAAAATCTGTATTTAATTCTACCTGTTTTACTTAAACCATTATTATACAACAGCCTTCTGGTATTGTTGCAGACCCGCTCAATTACACAGAGCAGCGGTTCCTAACCTTCGCCAGCCAATGTGCAGCAACAGTGAGCAATTATGCTGCAGGCAGCATCTTCCTATTGGCCTCAATTTTAACATTTTTATTTTTTGCAGCTGCAGCCAGTCTCAGAGGGTCTAGCAGGCAACATGTTATCCATAAGCCCTGACATGGAAACCATTTCTGCAGGGTAGCAATGTCAGGAATTTATTTATTTACCTTGTCTTATATTTCTTTGATTAAAATACATATATTGTCCCAGTAAACTGTCTGCTCATGTGGTTTGTTTAGCTGGTCCTTGGATGTGATGGTATTGCTGTAAGAAGGCAGCGTACATGAATTCCGAAAAGTTAAGTAATACGATTCGCAATCAAATCCAGCTTGGATTACGTAGTGAGTTTCATTGATTTAACAATGGCGAAATGGCATTAAAAACCCCTGACAGCTAATCCGTTCACTTTCCAGCCACTAGTGGTGTAAACATAGGGGTGTGAAGAAAACCTGGACTGAAAGACAGCATCTTCTTGACAGAATTAGGCAAAAGATTAAGCTATCCTTGTTACATACATGCCCCCACTGTGTGAAGGTGATGTGCATTAGCCAAACTGAGTAACTTCCTCTTAGGCCAGCCAAAAGAGCTATCTAAAAATGTGTACAACTTTGTTTGAGTTGAGAAAAGTGCAGCTTGAAAACATACATTATTAGCTTTTGTACAGAAATTAAAGCATTTCCCTATGCTTATACAAGTCTTTCTGCATCAAAGTGGCTACTTGCCTCATGTTGGCTCTGTTACATAAAGGGGCTGTACAGGTGTAATAGTTACTGGAAAAATCAAACCCTAATGGAGGGAGGGAGTTGAGTGGTTGCTAAGCCTGATAACAGGGTTTGTCTATAAGCTTAACCTCCTGGCGCTCCTCAGTCGCAGCACTGAGCAGCCAGATCCCTGGAGATCCACTTGTTTCTTGCCTGACATCTGATGCAGTTGGCTGTGTCTGGGTGTTTGGTATGTGACTCGGACCGGGAGGGGGACAGGAGCGGTCTGGATGCTTGTGGTATGCACAGCATCTTTATTTTTCATGTAATTTGCCCTCTTCTGGGAAGTACTGCACAGTGCTAATGAGTTCTAGGTTTAACATGCTGGTCTGCTGGATTTAAAAGATGACATGGGTGAATCAGATTTTAAAGGTTTTCAGAAAACTAAAAATGCATATTAGGCATTTAGTGAAAAATCTTCAATTAGTTCAATGAGAGTTATATGTCACAGCACCCTTGAAAATCCCAATAGGCATCCTTAAGCATTTAGGTACCTTAATAAGCTGGATCTTTTTCTGTTCCATGCCGCTATTCCTTATTTGTAAAATATTGATAATATGTCTATATCATAGAAGGGTTTTATAAGGGTAAATTGCAAAGTCTGAGCCCACTAAGTATGCAATATGTTCATAAGGTAGAGTCATATGGACCTCTTGGAGATACTCAAGTGAAAACCATGTTAGTCATATGGGCATTTGAAAACAACCCCTCAAGATCATGTAGTATCACCCCACGACACCAGGTAAAGCAAACATTGTAGATGAGGAGTGGAAGTTGCTTGACTAGAATAATTATACTAATGTAAAAGGCGGGGGGGGGCAGAAAAGCTTAATGGAGAGATGTATGTTTTTGTACATGTGACTTTGAACTTTTTAAAAGATGGATACATTGTGGGGGGGGGGATGAAGAAGAGTTACATGGTTTTGATTTAGGGTAGTTTAGAGTTTGGCATAGAAGAGAAAAAGCAAGTCTTTTTGTGGCTGGAGGTACTGCCCTGTTCTCGATCTGCCTGGTACGTGACTCTGAATTACACTTCCATTGTAGCTGATTTGACTGCTTTAGAATTGCTTTTCAGGCATTTCAGAAATCATTGAACCTTGATGGTTTCTGTTTGCCCAGGAGAGATTTTGGGGCAGAGGTGGGCCACAGCCATGGCAACACCTGGTGGTCCTCTGGCTGAGCTGAAATACATTCTAAGCAAGGTGCCACTCAGTGGCACCTAAAGCTTTTGCCACTAGTTGTAGCTCTTGAGTGTAGGTGATTCTGGGTCGTTTGGGGATTTTTGTTGTTGTTCTGTAGTGAATCTTTGTTTTTAAAAAAACAGCTTCCCAGAGATGGCAGTGATAGGCTGCCATTGCTGTTTGTAGACCTAATGAAGTTCTGCACTGCCTTTTGTTGTAGTGTTTTGCCAACTTTGCAGCAATTTGTGGTGCCTGCATACCTTCCAGTGGCTGATAGATAGAGCAACAAAGAGCTTTATACGTAGTTATATGTTTGCTGGCATTTGCTGAATATCAGAAGTAAGTTATATAAAGGGAAAGTATAAGAGTTGCACACCAAGACTGCCTTACACAAAACTTCATCTCCCTAGCACATTCTACAGATTAAATTTTTCTTCCTGTAGTTAAAAAATATGCAACCTTTGAAAACTTGGAATAAAAAATTTAAAAAGGTCAGAGGAAGCTGTTCTGAACCTGAGGACTGGATGAAAAAAGGTGCTTACGAAGATAAAGGATATAAAAAAAGTAGGCCATTAATCATAATGAATTTTCAGTAATATCATAGTGGAGTAATGATTATAAATGAAAAGTAAAGTTTGCTCCCCTTTTGTGTTGTGTTGGATTACACATCTTGAGGATAAGCCAGGAATGTCTTAAAATATTCTGAATTACGTGCTTTAAAATTGACTAACAAATGCTAAAACAGAATACATGGTGAATATTGTGGAGATAGTGATGGCCATTAAGCATAAAGTATGCTACAGGTCATAAGTACAAGATCAATATTGTACAGTGACAGAAAGTCAGATTTCAGTACTTACAGTCAAGAAACTAAAAATGTAGGCATGGAAATTTGATGGATATTAAAGATACAGTGTGTGAGAGCATGCAGTTATAGTCTTGCAGTCGAATTTAAGAATCTTATTAATCAGTACTTTATTTTTTAATGTATACTTTCAACTTCAGGGAAGAGAAAAGCACAAAGAAACAAAAAGGCCTAACTGGCATAAACGTGGCCTCCCAGCCCACCGGTGGAATGCGAGAGCCACAATTTTCTGTGGAGAGTATCATTCCTATAGACTGGTCTCTCCCTAGGCAGCTAATACTTGCAAATAAATAGTATCCCAGCAACCTTCCCTTTAATTCAGAACTGAGTTTAAAAACAAAGCCTGTCTTCAGAAGGTAGTTTAATTTCTTAAGAAGGTGTTTTTGAGTTTAACTCAAATGATTTACTGATTTATCCCCTCCTCCTCCCCCAACTTCCAGGAACATATCAAGCTGCAGAGTTTCATCAAGATGCTAAGTACATCTAGACTTATCTATGCAAAAAGCATGTAGAAGTTGTAAAGACATGAAAAAGATTTGAGTGGGTGAAATAACTTTCAGTATGGTTATTTTTATTTTGCTCATAAGTCATTGCTTTCCACACCTAATATTTTTATTTTCCGCCTGCAAAATGAATGTAAAATGCTGCCACTACAAATTGATAGTATTCTATATGTCATACTAGTGCAAAACTCTTTGCAAGGTAGAGGACAAGTATGAATCGTATTCACTGACATGATGTCAAACGAATGAAGAAGTGTGAGGCCCAAGTTCCTTTGGGTTTCAAGAACCAAAGTGCTGTTTCAGGAGTTTAAGAAAAATACAGTGGTGTTATGTATTTTAGATTATTATTCTTTTTCTCATTTGAAAAGTCAGGAACAAGTTTGCAAAAGGTAAAAATAATTAGTTCCTGTTGCTTGTATTCTAAGACACTCTGCTAGTTTAATTCCCTTTAAAAAAATAGGCGCTCAGAGATTTTCCTGTCATACTAAAAGAGTTACTGGTTTTTTTTCCTGGGAAATCTGTTTTAAACAGATACCTGAACTTTGAAACAAAGTGTAGAAAGAGCAAATTATGTTCAAAGAAAAGGGACTAGCTGTGTGCTTAATAATGGTTTGAAGCTGTAATTAAAGTAAATTAGTTTAAACAAAAGTCAAGTCAATTAAAGATTTTACTTTAATATAACTGTATACAACTTCTTCCTAGGATAGATTTTTTTTTGTTCTTTTTACAGGTAAAGATGTATAGATGTTTTAAGTTATAATTTACTCTTCAGGACCAGAGAAAAGGAACACTACAAAGATCGTTCTTATATCTGATCTTGAGCTTTGATCAGGTTGGAGCATAGTCATATTAAATACTGTTCAAACATGAAAGGACAGATCCTTGCACTACTGAAATCACTTTACATTTTTCAATGGTACAAAGCAACTTCAGTGTAGCACTACTCTCCTCTAACTTGAGAAGACAAACAGGAGGAGGTTTTCTGTAGTCTCTCTGACCACTGCTCTCCTGTGGCTGCTCTTGGACATTGTGGGCAGGGGAGCAAGTTTAACTGTACGAGAAAAAGACAAGAGGAAGATGGCTTCTAGCCCTTCTTGGCCTCCACATCCATATTCAGAATAGGTGTGGAAAGCAGGAGCTTTCTGGGGCTTCCATTTCCGTTTTGGTTCTACTTCTCACTTACACGGGAATTACACCAAATGTCTGTTGTTTACAGTATGCACTTATGCACTGAAACTATAGCATAACATTGTGTTATGCTTGTGTTAAATAGACTGATTACAACTACACCCCTTTGTATTTAATGAAAAAGAAGTATGTTTATTCATATACTATATTCATTGTGTATATCTATATAGAAACAATATTTATTTACTAAAGTCATGGCAAACAGATTTATGAAGTAATCCCAAAAGTTAGAATAACGTAGCAATTGAATCAGAAGTCAGTTATCTCACAGTCATCCCACAGTTTATGCAAGTCTCTTCCAAATGTGCAGTGAATGTTAAAGAAAATGGTTATTTTGAACTGTGAGTAACAAAAATACATATAATTGAAAATAACTTAAAGACTAATGACAAAACATCAACCTGTTAAAAATTAGGATGGCTAAATAGCATGCGGTCTGTTTTATACCTAATTCTCATCTTAAATGCTAGTTTTGCTGATGAAAAGTAGGCTAAATTTAACCCTTGTACATGACTGTACTTACTACTAGAACTTTATCACTGCATTTGTCATAACTCTTATTTGAATGGGGTTTGCACATTTCTCCTAGATAGAGGGGAGAGGGGAAAGAATTTGCTAATTATAGTTTCCGAAGAAATATCCATAAGCATTCTCTAGGCAACAGGTTACATTTGGAGACATAAAGCTCTGATCACTTAAGTAGAGGTGTTTCTGTAATGGATTTATGGGTCATTAATTCCACAAAAACCATGAACCTGTGTCACAATAATGACATTTTTTAGTACTGGTAGAATTCTGAATTTTTATGTCTTAGTGTGACCCATACATTCAGTGATCCAAGTACAAATGACAGGCCACATGTCCCCCCAGATAGCTTTCTGGAAATTTCCTTTCCAGACTAATTTGTGAGAGTTTAATTACACTGACAATTCAGAGACCTGGAAACGTAGGTCCAAAATTATTGCTGTCATAACAGCAGATTTGGTTAAATTCAGTCTTAAGGCTGTGCAACACTATAGCATCTTTGATGTGTAATAAGTAGAGGTTGAACATAAACTGCAATTTATGTAGTTATGTTTAAAACCACATTTCTAGGTTTTAGTTCTTCCCCACTGAAAATAACGATCGTTGTTGGTTTAGTGCAAAGCTGTACTTCATAACATTGTGTTGTGCATCTTTTGTTATATTTTGTCATCAATTTAAGCTCTTCTGTGGCTTTATTTAGACCAAAGAGATAAAGAGAGATTATTTTGGTCTAAAGCTTTGTTCCTTCCATATTTCTAACGAAATTTCAGTTCAAGGGATAAGAATTTAGAATATTTAATTACAGATGGAAGGCTTTTTCATAAAAATGCTGTCAGTTGCAACTTCTAAAATCTGTAATTCCTGAAGTTCATCATCTTACAAGGTAAATCTTTTTTGCGTGTTCTGTAGTACTGTTAAGTAGTGAGTACTTGATCCATTTATTTGGAGAGTACAGAAAAAATTCTGTCACATAAAGAAAATGTTATGTATAACAGCTGGTGGTTAGCACATTTGTTACATTAGCTATTGTAATCCCACTGAATCTTGTGTGCTTTAAGTTGTTCAACATGTTCAGCTGCATTTTTTATTTCTTTTTAGACGTTCATTAGCCAAGTAAAATCAATTTGGCTTCCTTTGGCAGGCATGTACGCTACAGGATTTTATCTTGTATACATCCTATGGTTAGTTGGAATTCAGAAATAGTGTGGATGCAGTTGAAACTGGCATACACATCTGTCTTACTTGAGACAATTTATGGTTGATGTGTGTCTACCAAAGATAATCATTGGAAAAGTCCAAAAATACATAAAATACCAGAAGAAGCTTTTATTGATGTAAATCCACCATACTAACAAAAAAAAGTCAGGCACTAATGATTTTGGAGTTAAAACTTTCAAAGGGCATGTAAAATAATAAAAAGTAGGATTTGAAGTAGGATCATTCCTTCCAATATACTTTCTCACTTTTTTTTCCCCAGTTTAGTTTTACAGGCACACAGAAAGAAAGCCTTACTGACTTCCCTTGGAAATAAGTTTCCTCAGTTTGCTCCGTTTCTGTCAGGAAGTTTGTTCAGAATTTTTTAATTCTATCTTATTGTCTGTGAAACTCTCCAAATATTTCCTTTCCCCATGTGGTGGACCTTTTTTGTGTGTATACAGAACACCAAATATCTACCTTTTAAAACTTCTTCCTGTAAACCAGCCTTCATCATTCCCACCCAGGTTACTTTGTGTCTGGTTTCTGCATTCATTTTCTAGATTGTGTGTGTATATACCCATGTTTCAGATGTTTTGTCACCTGGCAGTTCCTACTCCATTTCTCAAGCAGCATCTCATTTTTTTTACTGCCCATATTTTGAATATTTTTGATTCATCTGTGTTTTAATTCTCTGACCTCAAGAGTACAGTTTGTTTTCTCTTTACATGTAGTGTAATTTCAGAATGCAATTGTTCTGCTGTTTAATCAATCAATGTATAATGTTTGACCCATTTTACACACAGATTATCTCATTGGGCACCTGGCCACAGCCATATAAAGTTCTCTTTAGAGTTCCTTTTTAAAACTTATACTTATTTTGTAATTTGCAAGATGTTCATGCCTATGGAGTTAATGGTTTCACTAATATATATTAAGATATTACAAAAGGTGTTTCTCACATCTATCAAATTATATAAACAACTACAACTTGTAATTCAATAAGAATTATCCTACTATAATATATAGAAAGGAGTGTATAATGCTAATTAGAAAATGATCAATGAGACCAATTGTCTTACGATCTTGTTTCAATTTGTAGCAGATCTTTTACCTATTTAAAAGAGAAGTTTCTTTAATTTTTTTTCTTCCCCCTAGAGAAGTTCAATGGATAAAACTAATGCCTAGTTATTCTGTCTTTTTTTGGGAAGCCTACTATAAGTAGGGGGATCTCAGGTATTCATTATGCGAAGGTCTCTCCACACAGCACAAAGGAAGAGAGTGTTTCCTAAGTCTGGCTACAGGGAAATAAAGCAGGTATTGAGTTGGTTCTTGCTGAGTGCTATTCTATTCCCCATAGTAGGGCTGATGTAAGATATGTAGCACTGGCATTATGGCAATTCTGACCTGCTGAAAAGAGCTTTTAGTTCCGTTAGCAACCAAATACAAGAGAAAACAGATCTGATACTGCTTTAAAAAATACGGAAGGCTCTAAACAGAAAATTCTCTATCGGTACTATTTTTTTTTAAGCTTTACCAATTTGCTTGGGGTAATATAAGACACAAATCTAAACTAATAGCTCCAATTTTGTTTAATTCTATGATTGTCCTCTCTTCTGCAGTAGATGATGCCATCAGGAAAGGCTCCTATTTCTGCAGATGCCACTAAGGCATCCATGGTAACAAAAGTCCAACAAACTTTTCCTCTTTTATTTTTTTTTAATTGACAAATACTAATGATGATTAATGAATTTAAGAAAAAAAAGAGACCAGAAATCAGGCTTAGCTGGGAAACGGAAAGGTGAGGGGTTGACCTATTTTTTTTTCATTTGATTTGTTTGTTCTAAACATACAGTTGTTCTACAAAGAAAGAGGGCTGAGCAGGCAGAAGGCATGAAGCCTGTCACCTGTGCTGCTCAGGAGATGGATGTGAGGACCAGAAGAGGCGGCCAAGCCTCTGAAGAGAGAGACATCACTCATGTTCCTAAGGGACAAAAGAACACCAAACAAATTTGCTGTGTCACTTGGAAATTAGAGTTAACTGAGTTGAAGTCTGGGATTTTGAGGACCTCTTACAGGGACATAGTAGACAGGAAAAGTTGTGGATGTACCTTGTTATACCTCTGTTGTAAGGTATATCCTGTACAGAAGTATAATAATTCACATTCCTGTTTCATATTACACTAAAACTTGCCTTTTTTCTGAATTTAAAAGCCTTTTGAGCTTCTTCGTGAAGTCCACTGTAGAAGAAGATAAAAGCAGACCTGTCCAAATGCTTTGGATGTCTTGGGGTTCCATCAGATGCTCATTGCTTTTTTTTTTTTTTTCTTTGTTTTGTTTGGGGCTTTTATTTTTGGTGTTGTTTTTGAGGGTTCATAGTTTGGTAAGACTGCCTCAGAAAACATGGTTTGACACTGAGCATAGGGCTGTAGCTTAGCAGGAAAGAGAAAGCTTGCCCATCGTGGCTTCACCTCATAAGGAAAACCTGTCACCTCAGCTCTTTCCTATGCAGCAGCATCACTGTTCCTGCCAACTTCTGTTAACTGCAGGAGGTGTAACATTTTTGTATCTGGTCTCATTCTTAAGTTAATGTCTTGTTCCTGCCTACCTTACTCATTCTCTACCTGTCTCTTGTTCTGTTGTCGTTATGTTATAAAAAGTGATTTGACTAGTCAAGATGATTTCTTTCATACAGCTGCTATGAGCCAGTGACGATAAAATAGCTAAAAGCAGTGCCCAAAATAGCAGTGCGCAGGTCTAGGTTTGCCAGAGCGATTTGATAGTAATTACTGTATCTGTCCTTCTGTGGTGTAGTGTTACAAGTGAGACTGTGAACAAAAACTGCTCGCTCCTCCTTTTGATATATTCTTCTTCCTTTCTTTTCTGTTTTTCCTGGGAACTGGAAACTGGAACAGACCTTAACAGCAACAGAACCAGCAACACCGTCAGCTACCTCAACATTTTTTTTCCCTTCCCAAATTGGGGGGAAGCCATTTTTCACCCTCAGGAACATCTAAAATTCAATCTCAGGATTCACTTCTCATTCCTAAAGGCTCTGTGCATGGAGAGAAGAAGGAACAGAAATTTTGTTAAAATGGAAGTCTCGAGATTTAACATTTTCAGTGGTTTGGCTGGTTTACCTCCTTTTTTCCGTACCTCTCTTTATGAGGAAGATTTCCAGTGGTAGTTGTTGCCATGGTACTAAGCAGGACAAGGTGTCTACTCCAATATTAAAACTATGGTTGTGGTTGTATCGTGAAAAATTATCTCTTCTGACAAGTCAGGCTTGTTTACGCAGAATTAATATAGCAACACTTCTCATATTCCAAAGTGGAGAGAGGCTCTTCAGGTCATTCCCCGTGTGTCAAGGCAAATGTGAGTTTCAGCAGTGCTGGAAAAGCCTTAGAATTAGCTCTGTCCTTCCACTCGCTCGTTAGCTGTTCAGATGAACAACCGCTTCACGCCCTGCCGAGCAGCTGATTGGCCTTGGAGGGAAGAAGCATCTGAAGCAGTATTAATGTTTCATTCAAAATCATGAGAGCCAGGGAGGAGGGGAGGGGAATTAGGGAATTCAAAACCCCAAATCAGTACTGCCTTTTATTTCACCAGGCCCATTTCTCTTGAGCAGCATCCCTAATTGTCTCCCACACTGGATTTCCTCTCAGGATGGTCTTGCTGACTTTATGAGATGTTTTTGCCAAGGGTAAATTTAGCAGTGTACAGAGGAGAGTTCAGCCCTTTCTGCTTTTCTCTCTCTATTCTCCATTCCTTCTCTCAACCCTGTTAACAGTATCTAGTATGACGTATGCTGTATGGAGGAGCAGAGAAGCTGTGCAGTGCTTCCATCCTCTGCTATTTCCCTTTCTCGAATCATCGCTGCTGCATCAAGACCTAGTATGTTTACCACACAAAAATTCCTTCTTATTTTCTCGGTAAGCAAAACAGATCAGAAAGCTGTAAAATTAGTGCCTTAAAATGCTCTCTCAAAGATCTATGAGCAAACTAGATGTGATAAAACAGGTAAAGGAGCGTAGTGGAATGCATGACAGCAAGAACAGCCAGCTGCATCAGGGAAATACTCAAGTCCTTGGGCTCCAACAGTATGAAATATCCAAAGCTGTAAAAGAGGAGCAATTCTTACTTTTCTGTAGTAGTCCCAGAAGTTTGAAACATGGTTGGCAGCCATTCCAGTGTATTTATTGCAATCATAACATCACTGATGTTAAAAGAAACATCACTTCAAAGTAAGTATTCACATAAGTTCTTGGATTTATTGTAAAATAGTACATCATGTGCCAAGGTTATTAAATCTGGAAATGTTGCTAATAAAAAATTGTTTTCTTAGGACAGGAGTAGAAAAAATGTTAGATACGTAAGTGTTGCATAACTAGCCCTTGATTAATAAGGAAGGACCCCATTTACAATGTTTCAAGCAGTATGGTTCCTAGTAAATGACAGCAAATAGATGCTAAGTCCTTAAATACTTCTGAGATAAATATTAATATAATTGAGTTTAAAAATCCAAGTGTTGCTTATTCTTTTACCTGTTAGTCTTTGGAAAAAGAAGGGGAAAAAAAGCAAGCTTTTACAGAGTGTTTCCTGACTCAGCAATTGAATGAAAGGAACTATGCTGACATGCTTGGTTCAAGGTAATGGGAGGACTTAGCCCCAGCTAGGGGAGACTATGAACATGCAAAACGGCATAGGAGATGCCTGGCTGTAAATCCTGTGAATTAAATATTACTCTAGAATATGTTAATACAACCTTGTTTGATTCAGGGATGTTGTTTAAAGACAGTAGTATAGTTTAGTTGACTGGAATAGATTACTAGTTGGGGACTGTGAAAACTAAGGCTTTTTTCTTAACTGTGCCCATCACTTGGAGTGTGAACTTGGAGAAATCTCTCAGTGCTGCTTTTCCCCTGCACTTTCAGTTGCCTTTTCAGTACTGATAGGCAGTTAAAATTCCAGCTAATCCCCTGTCTGTCATCAACAGAGAAAGCAGGGCATGTCTCAAGTGTGATGTCAGTAAAGCACTGAGCAGAAAACTGCCTAAAAAGCAGCCCAGAGAAAACAGTGGGCTCAAGGACTTTGGTGGAAAGTAGTCTTCCTGAATACGGCACGCTGTGTTCTCATAGTGAACAGGCGACAAGAGCCTGTGCTTTGCTGGGGTCTCTCAGCACTTTACTCTTATAAATAATAAGGAGGATATATTTTCTTCCTGTGTAGGTTAGCAAATAGAAATGTGCCTCTGCTATCAGCAAGGAAGCTGTAATCGAGAGGCAGACATTTGATGGAATACACATTCAAATGGGAATAAATAAAAGCATAAGGAGGATTTCAAACCCTCTATTTCTGTGCTGGACTTAATCTGAATGTTTAGCTATGGAATTTATTCATGGTATCTGTTTGCAAGCTTGGATTTATGTTTTGAGACCTAAACCCCATCCCACACTCTAGCCTGCATCTGACTGCAACAGTACTAACAGGATAACTTGTAGTAATCTTTGGCATATGCCAGTGTTTTGCCATTTAGTGCCCCTTTTTCAGCGTAAGAGTTTCAAACGTTTACTTTCATGGCGTGGGTTGGATTGCAAATGCTCATCTGAGCATGATACCATTTGAGACAAACTGAAAGGACTACTGTAATGGTAATCCTGTTCACATTATTGTAGCAGAAATGCACAATACAAAGTCTGTTTCTTGGAGGGAGAGGCCTTTTTAAGTTGCCCCCATTCTCCAGTTTGCGCCCCGCACCATGCATGCTTGGGATTAAACAGTGTATTTTTACTGACTCAATTTATTTGTTATTAATAATATATATTTGTTCATTAATTTCAGTATACCTTAACATGAATGTTTTGCTCATGTTTAGGAAACTTACAAAATGAATCACCCATTCCTTAACATGAAAGTCCTCTAGAGAAATTGCTTAACAGTGCGTTACCTCTGCTCAGCAACCTGTAACAGCCCGACTTTCACAACTCTGGGAGTTTGGAACATGCAGCTCTTTGAAGTGCATGGTCCTTTTCCCCTCTTTTTCCTTCCCCCTTCCCTTTTTCTTCCTTTTCGTCAGTCTTTTTTCTTAAGTGCACATAATCTTACCCTTACAAGTGAAACGTTTTCTGTTTTCTTAACATCCACGTTTTAGTCATGTGAAAAATTATTCCCTTTTCCTACATTCACCTGACTTTCTCTAATTTTGGAGCGAAATTTAATCCTGCATTAAGTCAGATTTCAAAAGCTGCTAAACCAGAGCCACTAAATTTGAATTCATGACTTTTGTAGTACTACTTTTCACTCAAAATAATCTTGGAGAGTAAAATTTTCAAAGAAATGTACATGAATGGAACTACTTGTTCCTCACTGAAACTGAGTGGGAATTTCATGTATAAACCCTTCATGTATTTTTGAAAATCTGAGCCTTATAATTTGTGGTTGCATAAAATAAGAAATGACTGCTTCTGTTCAAAATATTTATCCCAGTATTCTAATGGATTAATTTTGAATGGTCTCATCTCATTTACTGCATTTTGTATTCTTTGAATAATAAATGTATGCTATAACAGGAAATTAACAAATTCTTCTTTAAAATACAAGAATGTGATCAGTTTTCCCCTCAATGCTATGCACTGTCAGCAAAAGTTAGAAATTCAGTGCGAAAAGTAATCTTCACTAACTTAAGTGAGGCAAATATAGGTTGTTAAATGTCAATCCAAGAGTGGGGATCGTGTTAATTTAAAGGCAATGGGATCACAGACACTTCCTGAGAGAAGGATATATACAAATGCTTGATTCTAAAGAGAAGATTTAAAATAATGTTCATGTAATACGGTTTTATGTCTATTTTTTCATAATATAGTCAAACTATTGGAAGTGTGAGATTTTTTCTTTTTTTTTTTTTTTAAATCTCATTTTCTTTTGGGGGCCATGTGAGACCAGGATAAGTAGTGGAAATTGGTGGGTGCCTTATCTACCTAAGGATGTTGGATGACAAATTAAAAAGTACCAAGTGTTCAAAAAAATCACCCTAAAATCATTCAGCTGAAGTAACAGAAAAATTAGCAAATCCTATCAGCACATTCCAGTTAGCAAGGAAAGTAGGTTGTAGCTGTCTCTGGGGAGCTGAGAAGAAACCCACATTACTATTTTTAGTTGTGGGTATTTTTTTCTAGGCAAGAATAAAAAAAAAGTAGAGACAAGAAGGTCGCAAAACAGTGGCTAGAAATTTATCATCAGTTTACTCTGTTACCTATGTTTGTTCCCTTAGAAGTATCACAATGCTTGGAGTTCTTCAAAACCCAAGGAATTCCCCAAATCTGAGACCAATCCAGCTGAGCAGTTCTTGGGGGAGGAGAGAAGACATGAAAGCTGTGGGTCATTGTTTCCACAGTTTTCTTAAGTATCCTACTGCTGTGGTATTACAGTTTCTGGGAACAAGGGGCTGCTGCCAACATTTTCTTCTTTACACTCTCATTGTATTAAGCAGAGCAGTTGTTCTCCCCTTGGAACAGGCCCGAGGAAGAGCAGCCATGAGTCTGCAAGAAGAACGTTGCAAAGTTGACAGTCCCTTCTCTACATTCCATTTGCTTATGTACACCCACCTGCAGACACTAGCGTATAACATGGAGACTATATCAGTGATTATAATTGAACTAGTCTTAAAAAAAACTATGTCATATACCATGATTATAATTTCTCGCTCTGGTAAGGTTGTTTATCTTTTTCTTTTTTATTGCTTGAGTGAACCTAATACATTTGCAATTATGTTTTAGAAGAAGTAAGATACTGTGCAACTGGTGGTATTTCACTGCAGAATAACCCCTGAAGGGATTTGTAATCCCCTGGTACTAACATCATCTAATAGTGAGCCAAATTGAATAATAAGCTCAGTGCTATGAACACAGCCTCATATTCAGCCTCATTCTGTTTTAGTTAGCATTGCCTAGTAATTAATTATTATTCCGTATTTATGCTATCAGTGACATCCAGAGGCTGGCCTAAACACGCTCGAGCTGCCTGCAAGCAGCAGAATATATACATACAGATATTTTGTTCTCTCTCTGTAAATGTGTGCTGTAGACTCTCTTAAAAGATTTGTTACTAAGTCTTTGCTGTACCTAAGCATAGCAAGACGGTACATGCCGGACATCAGTCAAAGATGCACAGTGACACGTAGCTTACTAATTATATTAACATTTACAGGGTTTGGAATGTCCTAATTGATTTTGGCCTGAAAGTGCTGTCTGTTAAATTGCTTGTCACCTTTGTTTCGTTCTAGGTCTCATTGAGAATCACATATGCAATTAACTGTAACTGCTATACTGTATATACTGTATGTATTCTAAAGTGCACAATACATTGCTATTTTGTTGGTTGGATCTCAAAATTGAGAGTTAAGTGCTCACAAAAATACAATTAAAAATAAGGGGATCTTTGTGGTGAGGGTTTTTTTTTTTTTTCAGAGTAGAAAAATATGAAGATTTTTTCATGTCCCAAACTTACGGTCCTCCTGTACGTGAAATCTCACTAACTTCAGGGAGAGTAACTTGCACGTAAAGACACAACAGGTAGATCTGCATCACCGACTTGCATGGCACAACGAGAGGAGTTTGATTTGCCGCACACCATTCTGGGTATAGGGTCGAATGTCCCCGTTGTGCTGCTACCGGCAGTGAAGCTTGTGCCCGTTGCCAGCTCAAGGCACAGGTCAGGAGAGCCTAGAGCACTAGCTGCCGGAGGACCCTGCGTCCACATTGCCGAACCCTGGAGTCTAGCTTCAGCCTTGGTTCCACCAGGAGGAAAACAACTTCAAACACACCCATCAGTGGTGTGTCTCACCACTGTGGTGTGGCAAGTGAGCACTGCCAGGCTCCAATTATAAATACAAGGCAAAGCTGCCGCAAAAAGAATCCTTCCCCCTCCTCCAATGCTAAATCACTAAGGTGGGCACATCTTAAGTTATTTAGGAAGATTCTGGCTAAAGATGCTGAAACTAATTGTTATGCTAAGCCAGGGCAATTGTTTTCTGCATATGGAACTGTACAGTAACTCCTGAAAGGAATGTATTTCCTCAACATATTCTAGGTTACAAGGTGGAAGAAGCACAGAGTTGCTCACATAAATTCATCGGCCAGTTTAGCCTGGCAATATTAACTATTTAAACAGCTAAAGCTCCAGAATTAATGTGGACTGTCTAGAAACCTCAATAAAAGAATGAGCTTTGAACAGAAGCAGTCTAGGACAGAAAAAAAAGTGAAGCCCTTCATTCAGATAAAGGACAGGAATCTGCAGAATTTTCCTTGACGGGAATGGAGAGCTACATTGTCTCCTGATATCACCCAGGGTTTGGATGTCAGCGCACAGGTCTGTTTTTCAAGTTTAGACTTTTAGCACCTGGTCTTTTCATTTTGTAGTGGATTGTTCAAGGAACAGCTAATCATAAGTTTCCTTGCTGTCCTTGGGAAAGCAGAAGATACTCTTTAGTTCCTCATACTAAGAAGCTGTCTGTTCTGATTTTTCTGCAGAAAATAATTTCAGGAGATAAGATACAGATCTAGCTAAATTAACTTAATTAAAGAAAATGCAAAACCAGTAGAATGAGAGTGTAGATTTTACTTGCTGCAAGCACAAAATCTCTCCAAGAGTCTGGATATGACAAGTAATGACAATAATTGTACATCTAAAATATTAAAAACATCTTTTAGCACAATGCAGGGTAAAAACAGACTATTTGATCTGAATTTGTTTTACCTACTGCAAGTGGAAAGACAAGCCTAAATATCATGTACTGATTTCCAGCACATTCAAACTATTTTAGAGCTGACTTTTAATCCAGTTATTTTGCTATTCTCCATTCAATTATCAGATTGAAGTTCTTATATAGTATGTAAAATGGTGTTTTGATGATAAAAGATTATAAAAGAAATACTGCAGAGTTTGCTTTACAAGAAAGCCTAGCACGATTGAAATCTGCAGAATTCCAAGTTAAAAGAGGCTATTAACTTTGATAGCAATTGCACGTACAGGTAGTTGTATGTAAGTTATCTTTACCACAAGAAGATGGGTTATATAGTGCATGGGATATGGAAGACTACTACAAATCTTTAGTGTGGGAATCATTTAGGATTGTACATAAATGCCATTGCTTGGATTTTCTGCTCAGATTTTCCAGCATTGTTACATTTATCAAACCCATGTTTCATTTTTTTTTTATTACTGATGTTGATCGTAATTGCTTTTTGTGGTATTTCAGGCTTCCTGGGATCTACTCTGAAAAAAATAAATTATTTTGTTTTACAACCTGAGAATTGATGCTCAGCAGTCCCTTTATGCTGCAGAGTATGGTGACACAGCTTTTCAGTTGTCTGTACCACTTTCTTTCTGCAAAGGTCTGTTTGTTGTGTCAGTTGGTGCTTCTTGTTGGCAATATGCCTACTGTCTCACAGAAAGCAGGTGCATTTTGGAGAGATGACAGCTTTCTCAGAACTCAGTTATTTAATTAACTCATTTATAACTAGATTATTTGAAAAAGCCATACCATCTGTTTAGTGGTCAAAATCTTGCTTGTGTGCTAAGCAGTGCTTATTAAACTCTCTGCCTCCCTTCTATTTAGTTGCATGCAGTTTCACTAGAAGCAACTGGAAAGCTGCTAGACTCAAAATTAGAAGTGAGAAGATCCAGGTTCCGTTTTTAACTTTTCAACTGATTTACCTAATTTCACCTTGAGCAACTGTGCTGCATCTTGCTTTCTGTTGCCTATTTCTAAAAAGAGATTTAAATAACTTCAAGATTTATAGAAGGAGGGAAAAAGCTACTTAGTGATAAACGGTTTAATCGTGATAATTTAACAGCTTTGTTCTACTTGGTAATGTGGATAGAAAAACACTACGAACTATTCATATATCCATTAGGGTTTCTAAACACATTTGTTGCACTGTTTACATTCCATTAACGTTTGTCAGATTCAGATTTACTCTCAATGGTTTTAAACGTGTATGTCCAGACACTCTGAGAGAATACATGCAAAATTTTAATGCTTTCTAGCAGCTTTTATGAATAATCCTTTAATTTTTCAAAAAATAATTTACTCATCCTGTCAGCAATGGTGACGTTACTGATTAGTTAAGTAAGGATAGAAAGCTGTCGTTTACATCTCATAGATATATAGCAGAGATCACTAAGCTGTAAATAAAGACAAAAACTGAAAAAAGATAGCTTGCAAATTTCTCTTACAAAAATATTTTAAATTACATCTTGATCTTAAAAATCTGGATTTGCATTTCTTTTCCCATTTGTATGATATTTGAAATTACTGGAGGAAAATATTTATTTTCAATGGACCCTCTTGTCATCATCCAGGAGAGTGGGAGGCATATTGTTAGTTGATGGACAGTAATGATGAATACATCGTGCATCAGAGAGGTAGTCTGAAACCTTTGACACGAAAGGTGTCAGACAACCCCTTACCTTCATCACTCCTGAGCAGTTGCACTCTGGGGTATACACTAAGCCTGCATCTAGCTGCTGGTAAAAATCAGGGTATCCTACATGCTCAGAGATTTTTGTAATTCTGAGGTCACTGTGATGAGTCATCAACTGATGACTTTTTCATAGCATCATTTAGGTTGGAAAAGACCCTTAAAATCATCAAGTCCAACCATTAACCTAACACTGCCAAGTCCACCACTAAACCATGTCCCTAAGTACCATGTCTTTTAATACCACCAGGGTAGGTGACTCAATACCTGTATGATCAAGGAGGGAAGCTTGCATGTGGCAGTACTTTCTCCCACAACTCATCACAACTCAGTCAAAACAGAGCGAGGTCCCTACAGTAAACTGTGGCTTCAGCCTTAACAGATCTGAGAACAGATCTGAGAGTTGTTGTCCCACTCAGTATCTATTTTACTCATCAGAACTTAGTTATTTTTTTAAAACACCAAAGCCCTAGAGGCAACATCATTTATTAAGCCTATGTCAGTGGTCACTTTCTATGAATTTAATATATACTTCAGAATTTTAGGTTTCTACTCATGATGATATATCTTAGACTTGGGATGTACATGTGTGACTATGTGTATCAGAGGGGAGGAATGGAGCAAGGGAGAAAATGAGAAAGCAAAGGAGAAGCGATTGAACACACAAAACGATGTAAATCGGTATGGAGCTATCTGCCTGAGTCTGCAATGTTTGGAAAATTGAGTGTAGGAACGGTTCCTGTTCATTATCATTGAGGGAAGAATCTTCAGGATGCTTTTAAAATAGTAACGGTTCATTTTTTAATGGCTGAACATTTTTGAAGTAACACAGTTCACAGCGGTTGATACTGGTAAATAGGCTTCAACAGGCAGTCATGGCTATAAATGACTTCTTGTATGAAATGTAAGAGCTTCTGATCCTTTAACTCACCTTAGGGTCTCTGGTGCTCACAAGTGGATGTTTCCTTATTTGTGCAAAAAGGCTCACAGTGTTTTTTAAATATCAAAATAAACCCACATCTTACTTTTCTTAGGTGCAAAATTCACCATGAGGCCCTTTGCAGCTTTTGAAATCTCCAGACAGATGCAAAGCTAATGTATTCAGTTAAGTTGTGCTACCAACCTTAAAACCCTGAAATGCAGAAGCGTTAGTATTTTGACCTTTATGTCAAGATGAATGAAAAGCAAATTAACTTCTGACTCAGCAGGCCTTTCTGAAGGATTTGGTTTGTTAGCAAATGTCTCTGTTTTTACATACAGGTGTCAGGGCAAGAATAAACTATTTTCCATAAAAGCCAAAACATCATAATCTCAATAGTTGTCAGAGTTTCTAGCGCTAATGAACTAGTTATTGGCATTTATATTTTATTATAATCTGATTGTTTCTATAGTACACAGCTATGTCAGCTTTCATTGACAGGAAGGCACAAGAGGAATTGGCAAATTTAGAAGTTAACATAGAGTTATATCCAGCTTTCATCTTTGTCCCTTGTGCCCCACCTGTTTCCTTCTAAAGATTTGTTTTCCCTATGAATCCAACAGATTCTCGGAAACTCCTGACCTTTCACAGTAACTGATTTGTTGAGTGTGCTGCTTTGACCATGTGGTAGGGCCAGGCTCCTCGAGGTATAACTCTGCCCAATTTTACTCAAGGAATTTAAGGACACATTAATACTTTAATCTTCAGCCGTCGCTGACAACAGTTGGCCTCACATCTGTGACTCAGACTGACATCTATATTTCAGAGAGTAGTAATCTCGTGGTTATCTCACTGATTGGATGGTAAACAAATGGTAGTAAATCAGAACAGTGCATTTTATTTTCTTGATTTTTTCTTTTTTAAATCTATTATACCTCAATAAAAGCGCTTAGATCAGCAGCTGTAGAGAATAAAGCCCTGAATTTACCTCTACAGTCAACTAGCTTGCTATTCGGTGAGAAAGCCACATATTTGGACACCTCCTGCACGATGCAGAGTAAGAACACTGACAAGCCTCAGAAAGTTGGGCGTGAAGATCGTTACCATCCTTCTCAATATCAAAACTTCAGTGCATTCATTTCTGTAACCCAGTGCACAGCTTGGGTACGCTCCCTCAGACAACAGGATTAGACTCTACTGCTTTCCTCTCGGTAACAAATATTGGTCAGGATGGGTCCATTAGTCTGGGATGGGTGGGAATGTGTCAGTACTACACAGTGTTTAATATTTGCTTTGTTTGTCATAATTACAGTGTATCAGCTTTCCTCTCCATGAAACCAGAAGAAAAACTCCTCAGTCTTTCCAGTTTCATTTTACATTCACAACTAAGTACAATATGAAATTGTGTAGTTCATAAGAAAACTTCAAAGAGCTGTTGCTACTAGTTCTTTTTACAGATTCCTATTAATATAAAGGAAATATAATTTCTTCTAACAATAAATTCATAGTACACTTGTTCTGACTGTAAATTACTGATTCATTATCTTTCCTAGTAGTAAATATCCTATCCCTGTCAGTAAGACTTCCACCACACCCTAACACATATGAGTGAGGGCAAAAAGCTTCACTTTATGAAGTGGGAACCCTAAGTTCACAAAGAACAACAGATATATAATACATTCACCATGGCTCATTTTCTGAAATACTACTTTATAAAAAAAGTCAAATGTGAGCATTACAGTGCATCTGGCTCTTCATCTGAGAAGGATAAATGCTCTCAAAGCTGTCTCTATTTCCCTGTATGCCAACAGCTCCCTTCTAAAAGAAAAATCAGGCATTTAATCAGTTTAAGATGTTAGTGGTTTGTGATAGTTTACTTTTCAAGAAGAATAATGTGTAACAAGTCCAGTACAATCGGTTAACATGAACCTAACCTACAGTCCTGAAGATAAAACATTTGTTCAAGACTAAAAAAAACATAGTTTCAAAGGGTTTAAGTCACTTCAACTCAACCTATTGCTTTCAGTGCCTGATGTTTGAAAAATTTCAAGAATGAGAAATAAAAGATTAATATGGCTGTCATTATCACTTCAATGCAAAAAAGTTGTTTGGATGGGACCTATGGCATCGTACCCGCAAACATAAATTACCAGCTCTTTCAGCAAGTATGAGCTGGCTGAAGGTTAACACCCCTGATCCTGAAGTCCTAACCAGAGCAGTTTGAGAATATTGTAAACTACCTTTCTGGTCTAGATATTATGTAGGGATAAGAGTGCAGTCATTTAGGGGGAAAATAAATAAAAAGACCAGCCAAACTGAAAAACAGATAAACACCTCATTAGGTTCGTGAAGGTCAAGATAAGTAGTAAATTCCCTCTTTATCCATATCAGTCTGTGCAGGCAACTTTCCTAAGTCCCTTGTGAGGTTTCAACATCTGTGGCAACCTTTTTATGATCTGCCAGTGTACAGAAAGCAAAAGAATTTTGGCTTTTCCTTAAATGTAAAGCAAGGATTGTAAATATTGAACAACTATGATGTGTCAAACTCCCATAATACAGGCTTAGAGTAGTTATTCTGAAAAGGAAGCTAATGAAATAATTGACCTCATTTCCATTCAACGCAATCTGACTTTAAAGAGAAGCTTGCACTTCTGTTCTACATAAATTGCCCAGAAGAGTACTGCTGTCTTCTTGTTTACTACATATTTATTTCCTAAGAAAACAAAATTAAGAAAGTAAGGTTCAAAAACAGATAATTTTTTTAGGTTATTCGAAATTAGAAAGGCTAATGGTTTCCACTGGACTGAAAAAAATTAAAAGGACAAGTAGCCAACTGAGAGATGAAATTCAGTACTTCCAATAGAAAAGAAATTGGAAATTGAAAGAAAAATATGTTATATAGTTTTGTTCTAGAACTATATGAGCGACGCAAGTCCTATTAATCATTATGGCCAGTTCTGGGAAAATACTTTTTCATCATATTACATCATATTCATCACATTATAGATTTATGTATATATATATATTTACATATACATGACTAGATATGAATGTGAAACTTAAATTTTGCTAAAGCTCAAACAGCCTTTAAACCCTTTAGTGGTCTGTCCACATCTCCCATAGTCCTTTAAAGTAATTTAATTCCATAAATTTTCCCACCGAAAGTCATTTAATGAAACATGTGGGTAAGTAGGTTTTCTTGTTTTTCCCCTGGAAAGATTGTGCCCTAAAGGAGATCAAAATTAAAAGGAATTTGTTAATAATTTGCAGAATAATGTTGCTACTTCATTATTACTCTTTATAACATATCTCTGTAACTATTGTTTTGAGCACTTTGGTACAATATTATGGAAAGTTTTATACAAGTGGGAAATGAAGCACCTCTCTGTCATTTCTTTTAGTGCTCTCAAAAGCTTCTTTACTATTTATTGCAGCTTCCTGGGCTTTCAAGGACTATAATGGAATTTAAAGCTTATTGGCATGGTTCAAATAAGCTGTTTTCTCTTCTTCTATAACCTGGTGACTTCCTGCTACTGGCTATATATTGCAGAAATAAATGGCAATTTCTCTTCATTATTATTCATAAGGTCATAACAATCAAGATCAGTGTGAGCTCTGATGGCTTATTCATGAAAATGTTCACAAATCTTTAAAGTTTCGTACTTCTTAACACACACAATTTGTCCAAAAATTTCTACTAGAAATCATGGTTATTCTTTATTCATCCTTCATCATTCATTTCTCTATCAAAACCTTTCTTTCTGCCAGTGACGGAACATACACAGTATTTGCCAAAAGTAACTAGTCACTTTCTACATTTTCTACTTTTAGCTAACAAGCTATAAGCATTTCTCAAATGCCAAATGGCTTTTAAAAAATTTCATATTCGTTCGCTCCAGCTACATTTCCTGTCCTGCAAATGCAGCATGCTAACTGATTCTGCCTGACAGGATGCAATAGAGCCATTCAGGCCATCTCCATGTCATGCTACACATAGCATACTTGACAATCTGGCACGGTGTCTTTAAAACTGGTGCCCTCTCACCTGTTGTTACTACTTATGCATTTTTTCCAGATTATAATATTTTTCACTGGATATTACTAGACCAAATGTATACAGTAATTTTGCATGTTCTATCAGTTGTGCAAAGTATGTATTCAAAGAAAACATGGTAACAACCAAGAAGAACCAAGACTGAGGCATGGGAACCTTGATAAAACTTATTACAGTTGTGTATATGCAGTCGTGATAAATTTTATTTTCTACCATGCTTTCTTTGTATTCATGTTTCTTGTGAAATAGAAGTTTCAGTTTTCACAAAAGAACAACATAATTCTTTGTCAGTAGATACTACTGCAAGATGTCAGAATGAAAAACGCAAGCCCTTGAACATATGACTCCTCTCAACTGTGTCTTTAAGAATCAGTGCTCATTCAGCCAGCTGTCAGATTAGTAAAGACATTTTTTGTCATTTAAACTCTAGCTGACATAAAATATTCTGCTGAGTTGTCAAGGTAATTTGCATTAATGCAGACTAAATGTATTAAGAGGAAATAGATGTGCAAACAGAAACTCTTAGAACAAGTTTAACTTATTGGATTACAGATATTAAGCTTTATCATAGCGACTGATCTGTTTTCTTCAGCAAGTATGCTTTTAAGCATTGTGCTCACATACAATTTTGATTGCAATCAATAAACTATCTCAGTGTGAAGTCACCTTACCTGAATTAAAAAAGAAAATTCTGCTTTCCTAACTTTTATTCTTAATAAGAAAAGCTAAAATCTTTCTGCTGCTACAAAAAGAATATTTTGCTATGTTTTGAGTCCCTTGTTTCCTGCTTATGAATGTCCATGGACAATTTTTTTTTTCTTTTTTTGCTTAAAGTTCTAATTTTGTGATCTTACCAATAAACTATTATGTCAATCTTGTGTCAGTTTTGAATTACGTCACAACAATTGCTGCTGGAAAAATATTCTGAGCAGACAAATCTCTGTTGCTCATGCACTTTTTGTTGTGAGTATTTTGTATGACCATTTAGTAATTCTGATTCCATATTGAAATGGTGCTATGGAATTTATGTACATTTAAAGCAATTGATAATTACCTTGGTGAAGTCTTGGGATTATATTTCATTGATGTAGTTCATTTATGAAACTTAGTTAATTTTAAGCAATACCTGGAAAAACATTACACAAATTTGTAACCCAAGTAAATCAGATTAAGGGAAAGCACACACTGATAAACTGGAATTTGTAACACTAGGAATAAAAATATATACAAGTCACTCAGAGGATTAGAACAGTGTCTTAACCAACACAAGAACTTTCCATACCCTAAGGTCTACCTATAAGATGTAGAACACATAACTTGGGAGGAAAAAAAAAAGTCACTAAAAGCTAGTAACAGCCTCAAATATAGGTAAAACCCATTTACAAATATATTTTTAGATCATGAACAATGGTATTACTATATGAAACCCTGACACTGATCTCACTTAGGCCTGTTTTGTTGATCCACATTCATAAATTTCAGGGGCAGACAGATAAGAGTTGGAATATGTATGTGTAATAAAATTAATATAATCTGATATTCACTCCCTTGATTTTCAGCTGCTTTGCTTTAAAGAATTTCCCAGAAAGTTTCTAAACACAATATTAAGGATAATTAACTCTGTTCAGGAATATTTCAGAGAAGAATATATTAGCTGAGAATTATTCCTTTGTCTCAGGAGGCTTTGCAAAGAGACAGCTTTCATCCTGAACAAGTGCCAGCTATGTTAATTAAGAAAAACTTGCGAAGCACAAATGAAAGTACACTGCAGTATTAAGTTAAAACTGCTTCAGTAAGTACTTCAGGTACTCGATCCAAACAACACTCTCCTCTGGAAAAGTTAGGGTCTTAGACTTCTAGGTTTAAAAAAAAAAAAAAGTTGCTCTTAGGCTCTTACAGTACAATTACTGAGCGGAATTATGGCTAACCCTCCATATATGTATTTGCATGGAAGAAAGACAATTTAAATTTTCAAAAGCACAGCTAGGATTTAAGCTATAGACACTGATGTTTCCATTGTTTTTCAAGAAGTTAGATGTCTAACCACTTCATATTCCTTGAAATCTCCCCATAAGCAACAAGAACTTCATGAAAGGAGGAACATATTTTTATCTGGAAATAACAGCTTGAAATTACCGTTGAATTTGGACTGAATCATATTCACAAAGGTTGACTGATCTGTCCCAATATGTCCTAAAGTTTAATAACACGATTATTCAGATCAAGTTAATTTTTTCTTTTTTCTATTTATCTGCACTGTTAAATCGAATGCCTTTTGAAATCTGTTGGTTTTTAAATCAGAAAAGATTGCATGTATTGGACTAAAAATATCTATATTGCAAGATTTTAAATTGCTAAGATTTATTTCACTTCTTGCTAGCCAAACTTCACCTAGTAGATCAATCTGTGTATTACAATAATGCTGGAATATCTGAATTCTCATTTTAATAAAAGGAGAAGAAAGGAGAAGGAAAAAGCATAGAGAAGAAAGCTTGTTTTATTTCAATAAGAACTTGTTAAAAGAACTCTCACAGTTAGGATTTCTGGTAAAGCTCTTTCAGCTTCAAGTTAAACCAGGTTACAGCCAGTTTGTTGCGAAAGGAGTTCATTTGATAGAACACCAATCACGTTCAGGCAACCAACAACTTGATTACTCAAATAATTATATTATTGATCAGCAGTTCCTTTGCCCAAATGTCCTGTCTATGCCTGGTTGATCAGAAATTCTGGGTTAGTAGTTTTTCATCATATGTTTGTTTTTACTTGCGTCTTTTGGAGTCAGATGAATCCAAATAGTTTCGTTTGTCCTTTTTGACTCAACTCAAATCGCATATCTGGATACGTGCATTGATCTTCATTAGCTATTGATCTCTCCTGTTGTTGGCTAATTTAGCTATTTGATTTTGTATAATATCTAGCAATTCAAATGGTAACTTGAACACAAGAAGGAAGAGAAATTATTTCATTCCTTGTTTCACATATGAACAGACAAAACCACCACTATAATTTCTGTATTTCACATGTCTAATGTTTTTGTAAGTTTTTTCAACATCGGAGTTTTACAGGGTAAGGCACAACCATTTACACCAGAAAAAACCAAGTCACAGGCCTGCAACTCTTTACTGTCAGAATTTGAATGGAATCATGATACATTTACCTTTAGTCTTAAAACCTCCAACACCAAACAAGAAACATGCAATATATATGTATAAATTCAACGCAAACCTAAGTCCTTTTGGAACAACTTATGATCTCATTGAAAGTCAATATAAAAGTTTATGTTCAGTAGATGTCTATTAAAAACCTGGACAACATAAATAGAGGCTTTTGTTTCTTTTTTTTTACTAGATAACCTACAAAGTGCAGTTATATCTTAGAGCTTTATTGATATTTTTGTGTTGTGATCTGAAGAATGTTACCCACTTAGTAACTTATCCCTACCAAAATCAAATTATGTTATTAGCCTTTTTGAGGGTGGTCAAATATTGGACAAAGTTGTCCATAGAGGCTGTGGAGTCTCCATCCTTGGAGAAATTTTGTCTGGGCAGCCTACTGTAGGTGACCTTGCTTGAGCAGAACGTTGAACTAGATGATCTGGAGGGTGCTTTCCCCAGCAATCCTGTGATTCTGCTTAATAGGGTAATATGATGAGAATTTGTATTCCCATCATACAGTTTCTTGACATAAAGAGCGTGATTTTTCTTTTTTGTATAATGTACTTTAAATTTTGAGTAAAAAAATTTAAAAAGATACAGCAATGACTCCATAATCAAACTGAGTCTTTTTGACAAAGCTGTCATAGAACTGATTGTAATAAAATCTGTGACAGCGAAGCCATGCTCATCTTTTCTGTCTATGATAATAACTGATGATGTGATCCATTGGTAGAAAACTCTATTTCACTTGCTATTTCTGCATTGTTTTGAACCTTGTGATTGCTAAGAAAAAATGAACAAATGCACTATTTATGCTGATATCCATAGGCGATTCATAAGAAATTGAGTCAGTAGAGTAAAAGAGATTAAACAATTGTAACCTGGTCAGAAATCGATTAGTACGTCAGAATATCTGTAAGACATGTAACGAGCAAGATATTCAGGGGGCCTATGTGTCTGTGGCCTTTCTGCAAACCACAGCTGAGTACCTGAGTTGTTGTAACTGTATGGAAATAATGGCAGCATCTTCCAAGTCCTCTGACAATGAAGTTACAGTCTTAATAGACAAAAAAATTAGATGAAGCTCCCTAGTTTTGAGAATGTCTAATGTGGGGCTATCCTGAAGCTCTGCCGTCTTATTTTCTATCTATCAAAAGGCCTCCATTACTGGTGTATGAAAGCACATTGCAGAGGATGTGCTTATAAAAATTAACTGTATGTATATGCAATTGCATTGATTGGTTGCTTTAACCCATTTTAAAACTACATGTTTTTAACAAAAAATTTAGACTTACTTTCTATGGAACACGTTACCCATTATCAACACGCTATAATACTGGCCAGGTATTCTGACACGCTGGGATTTGGGAGCTCAGGTCACACACTACAGCCTTTGATCAAGAAGCTATAGTTAATGAAATTTTGACTTGGATTCATATCAACACCTCAAGACACATGGCTAGCATCATGGTTGCACCAGGAAAGAGATCAACGCAGGTACCTGTGGTACAGGGGCCTTCCTTGTGTCCATGAGATTCTTCATTGCAAAGCTCCTATCAGTGCAGAGTAGGTACAGAGAGTAGACATATGTTAGCCACTAATGGAACTTGCCAAATGCTAAAAGTGAGCACAAATGATCATCAAAAACATGGCAAAACGTGCGCACTAAATTTATATGTTGCAATGCTACTGGAAAAAAAACCTGTTCCTTCTTAAATACTCGGCACCATTCCTCACAGCTCCCAAGGTCCATGCCTACCTGTAAACCGCTCAGCCTTGCCTATAGTGCTTGGCTACGCTTTGCTCCACAGTTGTGGTTTAGACTTACATCAGATACTGCTCTGGAAAACACATTGCACCAATTCTGGTGAAAGCAGAGTGAATTGAGAAGCAGCTGGATTTTTGAGGAACACTTTCTTTGCTGCAGATCTCTGATTTTTGAAGGACAAACAGGTAAAGACTTATCCTGCTCTCATTGCAAAGCAGAGGGAATCACTGGCATCAGATGAGTACCGCCACCAGATAGGAATACAGATAAACAGGCTTAGAAAAACAGACATCTGGAAAGATGGAGTAAAAATTATACAGAAAATACAATACGTAATAGTACAAATGGCTAACAGAAAAGCAGCTCGAGGATGCAGCCGAAAATCTCTTCACTTGGGACTGCACTCACCTCAGCTATTCACGCTGGATCTGCCCAGTTGCTGAAAACTGCCAGCCAGGTCTGCAGAATCTGAAAATTACTGTCCAATGAAAGGTAACAGTTTATAGCACTGCCCTTTAGTCCCACTGTCTTTCACAGAAGTAAGACAGATACAAGATTGTCCTTCTTCCACCCACAGAAACAAAAATTTCACACAAAAATGGTTCCTAAGGAGCCAGAAAGAAGTAAAACCAAGATGATGAAAAATAGTCCCTTCTGCAAATTGGCGAGCTACCTGAACTGTTTATTACCCAGCTTCTCTGAAAGTAAGCTGTGAGACAAGGGTTCTCAGCGTTATATTATTGAATGCAGAGGTATGTTATTAAAGCCCTTCAAACTCCCCAAATGAAAAGCAATTCATACAGCTCTCATGTATTTTTTCTCATGATGTCAGTTCTCTAGATGACTATGTCCTCTGCTAAAGTTGTCCTCAAGATAGGGGACTGTTGGTCTACTTTTCAAATTGTTCCTCAGCTTCACACATCCTTGGTATTGGGCAATCTCCAGTTCTCACCTTATAATCTTCTGACTGGTTCTAACAACTCCCAATTTCTCATTTTTTTTCAATGATGGATCATTTACTTGAATCGGTGCTTTGAAAAAGTGAACTTTCTGCAGACCTCTGATGTATTTCTTCCTTCTGCTCTAGGGAATCCAAGACAAATTGTTTTATTCTGAAGGTCTTCTTTCATAACTGCATCCCAGTTCCCCTGCTTTTTAATCAAACAGGGAAGTTGTGCTCTGCCTCCACTGCCAGACTTGTTTACCAGTAAATATTCCAAAAATATCAAGAACAACCATACTGCTTTCTCCCAAATTGCCTTCTATGCATGGAAGGAATTTCTTTAATTAATTTCAGCTCTGAAACTCTTTGCTATAATTCCAAACAGCTGCTGTGCTGTCCCCACTGTTAATGAGCTTTGTCTTCATACGACTGGAAGAAGGACAGAAAGGGCCATGCTGGCTAAAATTGTTTAAAACTGGTTTACAGCATGCAAAATAAACTGGGCAGCTCCTGCGTGAAGCTGGTCATACTGGCACGCCCCCCTCTGCAGAAATTTAATCTGTTTGTCCAGTGAGAATGAGACTCGCAGCAGGGACAAAAGGTATTGACTTTTCCACTTCTCTGAAAACTTTTTTTTCCCTCAAATTCACAGAGGCTGTTGCCTCTGAATTGTTATTCTTAAGTAATTGTCCTAGTAGGAGCGGTACATTTCAACCTCATGCCATCCCTTGAAAATTTATGCTAGCTGTTAGCTAGAGAGATGCAGCCTGCCATTCTGAACCTACACACAGTGCGAAAAGTTGCTTTAATCAGGTTGTGTTTATAATTTGAGGCAGTAAAATAGAATTCTTACTAATTTTCTTTAAGGCATGATGTATTGTGTAATCCACAGAGAAACTAATTTCAAAAACACTGTAACCATAAAAACAGCTGTGCCACTGAGTCATTTTCCCAACGTGCAACTTAAAACAAAGCAAAACAGAGAAAAAGCCTCTCCCAGTTGTAGCTTATTTGTGTTGATATGATTATGGAGTAGGATAATGCTAGGAATGTGGGGAAAAACAACAGAAAAGTCATCTCCATGTTCCTTTTATAATAGAAGTTTAGAAACAGAAAAAGAGCCTTTGGAGTTAAAAAACAGAAAAATCTCCTTTTTGAAGAGATATTGGTATGTGAACTAAATTATGAACAGCAAGACATATTGATAGTCAGAAATCATTTGCGAAGATAAGAATGCGTCTAAGATTAGAAGGGAATTAAAGTAATGAAACAAGACACATCAGTTGAATACCTAAAAAAAAAATCATGCCATATACGTGCATGTGTGCATATATTCATGGTTGTGTAAGTATAATACAGAGGCTGGAAGATAAGACAGTCAGCTCTGTTAAAGGAGGTGGAGGAAACTACTACAAAAAAGGAAAATAGAGAAAAAACAAAATATACTGCAGGCCCTACTCTTTCATCACTTAGAAACCTAAATGAACAGCCCTTTTTGTATTTAGAATGACCCTTCATCACACCCAGATTTTGGAGGGAAAATATAAACCAAGTTCTAAAGCCTTTTTTGGAGGGGTCGTGGGGGAAGAAGAGGACATTTAATGTGTTTCTATTACATGACTGTTGCAGGGACCAGAATTTAATTTTTGTAGATCTGCAATCCAGAGATGTTTACTTCCCATATTGTATGCCCTGGAGATGCAGAGCTCCAGAGAGCACAAAGATGTGACATGCATGTGTTTTTCTTGTTTGCAGATATCTCAATAAGCTTGCTATCCTTAATTGTCACAGCCTGTGGTCTTGCTCTGTTTGGTGTCTCCCTGTTCGTGTCCTGGAAGCTTTGTTGGATCCCTTGGCGAGAGCGTGGTCTGCCGTTTGGGAACAAAGACAACAAACAAGAATCACTGAACTACACAGATACAGAGACCAATGACCATGACTACAGTGAGGATTATCTGGGTCAGCCTACAGCCTATCCGGAGTCCTCCATGAAGATCAGCCACACCTCCCCTGATATTCCATTAGATGCTCAGGTGGGAATAAAGGAGAACTGCGTACACAATGTGCGAATGCATCGTCAGATCACTGAACCAACCTCTTCTGCTCGGTCAGTAACTCCAATTTTGCTCTGATATTAATGAATAGAGATACAGTCAAAAGAGCACAGCTTGATTATCCAGTACACTGATCTATTAAAAATGCATAATTTACTTGCCACATTCTTTTTTAAAAAAATTACACAAAAGTTATTCTTTGAGGTGCACCAACCTCTTAGGTTAAAAGGACAGGATCACAATTCTGCTCTTCTATCAACTACTGTCTCATTTGTGCCACTCCTTCAGAAGCTGGATAACACAGAGCACTGTGTGTCCTTTAAAGCACCGGAACAGCCTAGATTTAGCTTGTAAAGCACATTCATTTGCACTTATCACTGATGCTGAACACTCAGTAATACCTCCTCAAAGATTTTTAAAACAGCCAAAGAAGAAAAGTAGGGCAAGCTAATGAAACACTTGCAAGAGTTAGAAATAAGATTAAAAATCATAGATTTTAGCTAGAATCATGACTGGGGTGGGGGGAAGGTGACTGTACAGGAGTCAGTGATGTCTCCAGGGGAACTGGAGAACCAGTACAGGAGGGAAGAGGAAAGAGGGAGGGTGAGAGTGTGTGCAGGGGCAGGTGATAAAAGGATTGTATTTCACACAGTAGGAAAAAGGATCAGCATGTGAAGAGCCAGTAAATTTCTGAGTCAAAGCAGATACACTTCAGCTGGAGAAGGTACTGCACTAGTGCAATTTCTCTTTGCTAGCCTCCTTTCTGGCCATCTGGGAGAGTGGGTTTAGCCAATACTCTTGCCTGCAGGCACACCTGAACATGGGTAAGATGACAGCAGCGAGCAGCCAGTTCAGTAATTGCCAGTTGTCCAAAACATGTCTCAGAAAGAATTGAGAAGTCCCCAGAACAGCATTAATGCTGTGCCACAAAACCTCTGCATGCCCTTCCCTCTTAGATTAGCATAAGAATGGCCAGCACTCAGTTTGTTGTAGGAATCTATGGGGAGGTCAAAGCCATAATTATGGATACCCAAGCTTGCACCCTGCCACACAAAAGGCTGAATTCCAACTCAGGACTAATAGTCCATAAGTACAGTACAGGGCTGGTGCTGCTCTGTTTTCAAACTGCTGGGGATAAGCATGTCATGAGATTCATTAACAACAGAAGATTCATATCTGACATCTAACACCAAGAGCTCTCATGTGTGTCTCTGATATGTGAAAGTACTGAGTCAGAGACAGGCTTTCTCTGCTACAACAAGGCAGCAAAATTCTGGTGCTTAATCAAATGATGAATGCACAATAACACCACAGCATAATCATCTCACAAGAAGCAGCAGCAATCCCAATCTGTAAAAGAACTTGCTTCAGCATCCTGAGTGCATGGACAGTGTCTTCACTCCTGTAAATCTTTGCAGATCTTTCTTCTGGCAACTGTTCCCAGTCTGGCTCTCTCCACCAGTTCCCAGTAGTGGCTCTCTGTCCACAAGGGCATGACTTGTCCAGGTCCCACCCCTGCCCTATGCCGTTTGCTGATACGTGCTTTGCTCTTTGCCCCCCTCTTTCATTGTCCCATACTTTTGCCCAGGTCTTCTCCAAAAGACAAATTTCACTGAGCAGAAGGGGCCCATCTTGCTCGTACTGCATCCTTTGCTTGTTCCCCTTTGGCTCTGCTGCTTTCTGGCATAACTGGGTAGCCATCTGCGGCTTTCCGGTGTGGCCACAGAGACCAGGCACCTGCCCCTGCTACAATCCTCACTAAGCTGTCTCTCCAGCGCCTTCCTTTTTATTCCTCCCCAGGATATTCTGCACCTCTCACTGCAATGAGGGGCTTAAGAGTTAAATAATAAAAATCTTTTTTTGTGACATGATAATATTTTATCATGGAAATTACTAATGTATACCTGTAAAATTATGTATTTATTATGCAAAAAAAGAAAAAAAATAGTATAGTATCTGAGGCCATTCCTGATTTAAGCATGTGTAAACATATTTACAAGTAGTGAATGAACAATGATAGCGGAGAAACTACTGCTGATTATGTTCAACATAAATAGCTTTGTACTAATCCTGTGCTAGCATTTTCCACATGCTTTTTCTATGTTCAACCACAGCTCATGCTACTCCAATACACTGAATGATTGCTGCATATGAACAGGACAAAAACGTGGAATCCAACTCATGTAAGATGAGGGTTTTACCTAATCCAACTTTCACATCCCACTACCCCAACAGGGTTTGCAAATTTGATTTCTGTTATCATCCCATGAAGTGGAAATTTCAATCACAGTAACTGAGTGACTCCACGTAATAAATTTCACTGGACCAAAGCTAAAAGCACCTTTCTCTCCTCAGAGTAATGAAACTAAAGGAGCTTTTCAGACAAAGTACCGCAGAGCTTATTACATTGGGTATGAGAAAAAAAACAAAGCAATTGTTGGGGTGGTCAACAGACCATTTCAGACCAGAACGGCTCACTTGTAAATAAAGTAGTCGTAGACATCAACAGGTAATTAAAATGCAGAGATGTCAGGAAGCATCCTTCTTTGTCCAGCTTTATCTTAGAACCAGAAATTATCAAGCTCCCCTGGCATAATAGGCCAGATCCTACTGCCATTTACATAACGTAACTCATTTCATAAGTACTAAACCAAATGAATCAGTTGAAAATGGTAACTGATAAGAACAGCTACAATTCTTTTCATATCACATTATATCTGCCAATAAGGCAGATCCTTTGGATTTGCAGTGGCCATGAATTTGCATTTGTTATTTTCTTCAGCCAGGTTTGGAGAGTGCATAGCATTAGCTTGAGATATGGGAACTGAAAATTATATGATATTAGCAGTCTAATGCTGAAGGGGAGCTCTCACAATTGTTGGGTATCGTGCTTTATCACTTCATGCGAGTAAAAATCTGACCCTGGTGTACATTACAAAAACGTGTCAAATGAGGACAGGATCTTTAGTGTGTGTGCACAGATTCTTATCATCCTCAACACATTCTAATTCAATTATTTCATTTTCACTTAAGGCATAATTCAATCCGAAGACAGCTCAACCTCTCCAACCCTGACTTCAACATCCAGCAGGTTCAGAAACAGGAGCAACTGACGGGGATTGGCCGCATTAAGCCAGAGCTATATAAACAAAGATCAGTGGACACAGACGATGGCCGGAGGAGTAATAGCAAGGCATGTGGAAAACTGAACTTTATTTTGAAATATGATTGTGATTTAGAGCAGCTGATAGTAAAGATACACAAGGCCATCAACCTGCCAGCAAAGGACTTCTCTGGAACTTCAGATCCATACGTGAAGATATATCTGCTTCCTGATAGAAAAACAAAACACCAGACTAAAGTGCACAGAAAGACCCTAAATCCAGTATTTGATGAAGTTTTTTTATTTACTGTCCCATACAATGATCTGAACGCAAGGAAACTCCATTTCTCTGTGTATGACTTTGACAGATTCTCCAGGCATGACTTGATTGGCCAAGTGATAGTGGATAATTTTTTAGATTTGGCTGATTTTCCCAGGGAATGTAATATTTGGAAGGATATTGAATATGTCACCAATGTAAGTATTACAATTTTTCTTTTTGAGATTTTTTTTTCTGATATTATCGCCTTAATCTGATTATAACTGAAATTGTCTGGTAAATTTATGAAGGAAAACAGGCTATTCTCTCTCTTTCTCAAGCTTTGACCTTAATCCAAGGAAACTGACAGTACATTTTGAGTCCTGATTTCTCATTCTTTCATTATATTAAAGAATGTCTTACGTAGGAGGTAGTGGGTTTAGTCATTACCCTGCTGATAGGGTAGAAGAGCTGGAGAATGTTTTTCTCTTAATCTTACTTAATGTAAAACTTACTTAAGGAAATACTACTTTTCTTACTTTGTCTGCCTTTCTGTGTTTTGCATGATTTGCCATATCAATTACAGCATACTAATCAGCAAAAACTGCAGATTCAAGATTTCTTTGGCAGTAATCTTCAGTCCTTCAAAAGGCTATTTTCTCATAAAGTGAAATAACCGCACATCTATAATCCAGACGAACAGAGTTCAGACAATGCTATTCCAGGAAAGCAATGAAACACGCTGAATTGGTTTAAGTCTTTGTTTGGCATCACTTTGTTACATAGGAAAATGTGAAGCTGATAAAATAAGTCTATATTTCTGTTATCCCAAAGTCTCTGGTATCAAATTCTACGCATGAATCCAATTAATGATTAGGTACAAAACCACAAAAGTTACTTTTGGGAAAGAAAGAGTTTTCTTTTCAAACCATGAGCCAACTTCCTTGTAATGCTATTAGAAATTAATCACGTGCGTTCTATGGAGAACAGACCTTCAATGAGAATGATACATTACAGAAATCCACAAAGGTGAAGCTGCTAGTGCCAAAAGTCAATAAATATTTCATTTGCTATGTCAAACCATAATCACATGGAGTGCACATTTTAGAGTCAAAAAACCCAAACATCATTAACAGTAAGATCAAAGTGTGTTAGAGCTCTGTTCAGGAAAGCACTTAAGCATATATCTAGCTGAGTGTAAGAAGCCGGTGGAAAGTTAAGGATTTTCTGAGACAAATACTTTCATGAGTTCAGGCCCTCACCTTATACCTCTGTGGTCTGGTAGCATGCTCTATTACAGACCAAATGGATTAAATCAATTTTTTTGTTTGGAATTTCTTTTTGAAAATTGATAAGGTGATTTCTCAGTGTTCTGAGTCAGTGTTACATATTCATGTGTGGAACATGCTGTGCACCCGCCCACTGCACAGACCTCTTCCACACTAGGACGGAACTGCAGCAACAGCATCCGCAGTTCCCTCGCTGGAGGTACAGGTGAGGCATGGACACTCAGTGGCAGAGAAAGCTGAACGAGCTTTTTCTGTGAAAAGCTACTGCTCTTCAACCTCAAGGGAAAAGAATCTGACAGAGCAGATGAGTCATTCCAGGGGAAAGCCTGCCTTTGTACAGCGTTAAGTGTCCCAAGCTCAACTTTTCAGTTTTACAGTCAACTGAAAGTTGAATGCACATGCACACTGGAGTTAGTTTGATACATAGTAGTCCTTTTTCCGTGCCTTAACTTAGGCAAAAGATTGGCTCTGGTTATTTTCTTTTTAATCACTTCCCCTTCCAAATTTCAAAAGCGATGTGGCATACAGTTTGTCTTCAGATTTTCTGTAATCTCTGAAATGAAATTCAGGACTGAAACATGAGTCATTTATTAATTCCTACTAATATTAATTCCCGTGTGAAATGTAACTGTGTTTATCCAAACAGAACACATGACCTGCCATCTAGACTCGTCACTGGGTTTTCAGCTAATAGAGACCTTTTCAAGGCAAATGACTCATATCACATAGGAGACACAATCCATTTTTGGCTAATGTGAGTTCTGAGATAAGAGTATCAGATAAATGAAAGCGTGGAGTATTCAGCTTACTAATTAACATTTCCAAAATTTCAAAGGTTAGAACTTGCTCCATAACGTTATGAGAAACCCTCCGAGCATCATTTAAGAAACCAAGTTTCAGCACGTTTTCTTGTCTGTGTAGCTTAGACATGTCACAGACGGACAGCAGGAGCAGAACCCTACGGGCTGCGCAGTGAAGCTGTTGAAGTGAATACTCCTGTGGCTGCACAGGCCAGCAGGCAGTATTAGTGAAGCTCTTAAATTTTTGCAAAGTTTTGAGCACTGTTGGACAGTTTATGGTTGCAAACAGAAACTGTATCAACTGTAGCAGGTTTTCAGTCATTTTATCTTTGAATGTCTTCTTGTTTCAAATAATAATAATTCAAAACAGACAAATGCTGGGCAAACTTACTGAAGAAAATTCACTTGATGTAGATCAACAGAGAGTGCAGCACAGGAGGCATAAACCAAGGTAGCGTACTAGAAAAAGGAAAGGTTCACAACTACATGACAAGTTTGTCATACTTCTGAAGAGTACCTTCATTTTGATTCCTTGTGCATCTTATTACACTGCATAACCAGCGACCCCAACGGCCTTTATTTTATTATGTTCTAATTCAGTTTGACACAGTAGTATAAAAGAATGTATCAAATCCTTCTCTGCCTAGCAAAATGGCCCAGTTCAAGTGAGCACTGCAGATTATGCCTGAAATGTCAGCTTCACTGCAAACAATGCCATTAAATTGACCTATTATGCTATGTGATTTCTTCTGTTTTCTAATAACACTGGAAGATTTTTTTTTTTAATCCAAAACCAACAGTTTTGATTCTTTGGACTATGATAACTGCTGCCATCCCAGAATTTGAAATTATTTTGTAACACAGATGCATGTCAGCATAAAAATTTTCTACATGCACAAAAGCAACCTGTCTCCAAACACAAATCTCCAATATTAAAATGATTGTTCTTCTAATCCCAGGTCCTGTGAGCATAAAATCTCCTTCCTGTAACACTGACACTTTTTCCAACCAGAAAAAAGCAGCAGTGGGCTGTTTAATGGAAGAAATAATTAACTGGATCAACTTTAGATGACCATGAATGAATTAGATAAGCTTTTTTTATATCTACCAGACAGATACACTGATTTCTGGCTCATCAAGAAAAAAGATGCTCTTTATTTTTAGGCTGGGTGTCTGTAGTTGGTATGTTTTGTTTAGTAGCCTCTAAAACATATCTAGGGTTTGGGGTGGGTTTTTTTGCTTTGTTCTTGTAATGTTCATAGACTGTTGTATTTAAAAGTGGCCTCCACTCAAAGCAGGGTAATAATGAGAGTGAGAAAGAACAATGGAAATTTCCATTCTTAGCTGGGCCAGCATTTTCCAAAATGACTACTCATTTTAGGAGGCAAATTTGTGACTTTAGTCTTACAGTGTATATATATATATCTCTTTTGACACTGATGCTATCTTTTCTGTTGTCAGATATAATTATACTTGAGATCTAGGCATGGTACAATGAAAACTGTTCTTTTTCTGAGTGTCTAAGCTTATATATTCACTTTAAAAAAAAAGAAATCTTATTCATAACACCCCATTGGCACCTTTCTCTTATCTCACCCCGAGGCTGAACATCCCAAACTAACCCGTTTTTGTGACTCTTTCTATAATGTTCTGTTCTCAAAGGATATTTATAAGATTTGCAGTGATTATGCACTTAATATTCTATAAATTCTAGCTACCATATTGACTGCTACCATTTACCCTTATCTTGTGGTTTCTTTGAGGCTCTTTGCTGTATCCACCTCCTATGCAGGTGTGAAGTAAATTGAAACTTTGATAAAGGTGAAAGCAGTTGGTCAGATTCAAACCTTGTTTTATTCTCAATCTGCAATCAGAGTACTACAAAGGATTTAAAAGGCTACTGTGTTTTGAATACAGCTATTTTGAAGTACTTCTGCTTTTGTTTCTAGCTAAGCATTGAAGAGTGTAGCATCCAGCCCCAATGTTAAAAAACAATGTATCAGGATACAAAAGGAGAGTGAAAAAACAGAAGAAAAATATTGCTGAAAGAAAGGGAGAAGAGATTACAGAAAGAAAACCCTGGGTAATACATATAGAAATTGAGAAGTAATGTATCACAGACTTTAGAGAATGTGTGTGGTTCACTGAAAATCCAAAATATATTTATGGAGAGTTCAAAGCTATAAAGAAACAGAAGCTGTATATCAAGTTGTTTACTCTTACTTACAGAAAGAAGTAAAGAGCCTTTCTTAAAGAAAGAGCCAGCACATGCTAGAAGTTGCAAAGCCAAGAAATGGATTGCATCCATTTTTATGAATCTTCAAACTCTTTTAGGGTATATGTACTGGTCAAGAATACAACAGTGTGTCAGATAATGCTGAATTCCTTTTGCATAGAAGGAATGTTTACTACAAAACCGTATTTTAAAAAAATATTGACTTTAAGTTGCATGTTGGTATACATGCCAGTGTTTTGACAAAGAGAGTTAAAAAGCAGGATGGTTATCAGTATTTTAAATTCTGCATTCTGGAAATGCTAATTGTTCACCACTGTTGTTCTCAAGTTTGCCCAAGAAAGAGAGATTTGAGAATCTGTATTTTTAGGCAACTATGTTGTATAGCTGAAATGCAACTGGAATCATAACATCACCAGAAGGAAGTTTCAAGTTCCCTGTTTCAGAGATGTTAATGCCAACCACAGTATGTGTGGAAGAGAAACAAAAAGAGACTAAATTATTTCAGTCAGTTGTTTATGGAAAGCATAATAAAAGCCTAAAATTTTGAAATCCGACCAAACCTACCAGGTCTTCTGCAGTTCAAAACTTTTCTGTCCTCAAACTGCAAAAAAACTTCCCCAAAGGTTGCATTGCTCAGGACCACTCCTGCTAAGAGGCTGTGAGCAATTTAATGTGTGCCAAATGTACCTGCGTAGGTGCAGGTCATAATCCTTAGGTCTTACACCCTCAAAACTTGAGGAAAATAAGCTTCCTTCTTTGAAAGAAGTAGCTAAATACTGTCCCTAATTCATGGACAGTGGAACAGACTCAGACAAAAAGGATCTGACTTGCTGAAGACATGACACTACTTAATAGCAGAAATGAGACTGGGTCCAGAATCTGCAGATTCCTGGTACCAGCCTTAATCCACTCTATGTAGCAATGCTTATCTTCTTTGATCGTGTACATATACTGTAGCTGGCAGTAAGTCAACTAAGTCCACCTACTCCAATTTAAAAAAACATTTAGCTTGTCAAGATATTTTAGCCAGTATTTCTAAAATTCCTGTTTTGGCAAGTTGCTGGGTTTAGAAAAGTGATGGCATTGAGCAAGATCTCAGAAAAGCATTTAAAATGTTTAAATAGAATAGAATAGAATAGAATAGAATAGAATAGAATAGAATAGAATAGAATAGAATAGAATAGAATAGAATAGAATAGAATAGAATAGAATAGAATAGAATAGAATAGAATAGAATAGAAATGAAACAAACAGGATCTCTGGCTCTATGTAAGTATTCAAATACAACCCATCAATGTTATGTGCCTTATCTACTTTTTAGGACTGTAGTAGTAAACGGGAAACACTAGTCAATTTTTTCTGTAATACAGAAAACATACCCACTGTTCACCTCATGTTCGATTTGTTTAAAATGCGTAGGCTTTGGCATCAGGGAGGCAATCAGTTGTTGATGTGGACATGTACCTATTTAATTGATTTGCAAATGCAAGTCTCTCTAGTCTCTCTCTATTTCAATAGTCTCTCTCCATGTGTCTTGCCCACATTAAAGCATGCCAAAAGCTTAAAGAGCAACAACAATTATTTCATGGCTAGACAAATTAAAGCAGTAAACACAAGAGGTAAGATTCGCCTCATTTAAATTTTAGATTTATTTAAAAAAAGCAAAAACACACAACCAAATCCAAGTACTCAAAAAAATACAGAAAGCTTAATTGCCTTCAAGAGGCTGATCACTGGGTATTCATCTTGTCCTAAGTCAAAAAAATCGCTCTTTATTTCATAATCTTTTCTGACTATTCTTACTTAATCAAATGTACAAAAAAAATAAAAGTCTATGTATGATGAATCATTTCATAGCCAAAAGGTGCTGAGAAGTCATAGATCTTTAACCCTTCAGATTTCTAAGGATCATCACAGTAAGGATGAAAAAGAAATAAATTAGCCTTCATCACCAGCAGAACAGGTATAATAGTCATCGTACAGTGGAGAACGGCTACAACCAGTGTTTTTCCTACAGTTTTTACCTTTTTAAAAAAACACGTATTTGAATAGGTTCATTTTCAAAACTGGGATTTTTCTTTCGTCTTTTTGTGTTTTCTTTTTTAATCTAATGATTTTTCTAATTACTTTGTAGGAGAAGATTTGTGAGAAATGACACATTTAAATTATTAGGAGACAGCACTCAGCATGGCTAAACAAAGGACAGATACAGTTATATACAATTCTATAGGGTAGAGATAAAATATTGACATATGTTTTCAGAAAACTTAAAGACAGCAGATGCCTCTGTTTGGAGCAACTAAGTAACTGTGAGAATAATATTCAATAAAACTTGGGAAGGTTCTGAAGAAAAAAAGTCAAATCCCTTGAAGAGCAATGGTTTGAGATGCAGCTAGGCTGGTCCTGGGTCAGTGGTAAAAGCACTCCAAGCCTGGCTCTAGAAGTAATGGTGACTATTCAGTGCAAGTGATTACCTAACAGCCTTGTAGCTCTACAGGCAAGGTCAGAAACAGGATGAAACTTGTAATATCACTGAAGCCTCAGCTAACACTTATTGAGGTTTTGGGACTAGTTTAAGAAAATGGTAATTCAGAGAATTGTGTATATGTCTATGTGCCAGTTGAAGTTTACAGAACCCGGGGATATGGCCGTCAGAGTTTCCAAGTGAGCTTTTTCAGTCTGGATATTTCTCTACAAAAAACATACATACATACAAACAAACAAACAAAAGAAACAAAGTCAAAACTAAAGCAGACAAAAAAATGTAGCAGAAATGGGACTATTTCAGTTAAAGAATTTAAAGAAAAAAATTTTAAAGTCAGTATTTTGAGAAGACTGACATTTCAGAATAAGATGTCTTGATTTTTCATTTGGAATGCCTTTCTATTGCAATATTTTAAAATATTTTCAAAGTTGAAATAGGAACAAACCATCCTGTTTTTTATCCAAGCAAAACATTTCAAGTCAAGTGAGGGATATTCTGCTTCAAAATGGAAATAACTCAAAATTCCTTATAAAATTAAAATCCTAGTTTCCACACTGGTTCTTCTCCTGTCCATCAGTGCTGCATATTCCTGATCTCTCTCTTTTGTCTTTGTACCGTATATGTTTCCCTGGTGCGACAGCACCAGAACAGCAAAAGTGTATGAAGAACATTTTCCTTCACACCTTATCTGCAGGCTAAAAACCATTAGACCCAATCCTAAATTCCTGTTTTTCTAGATTAGTGGAAGAGTCTGTAACTATCCCTATTCCACACATCCCACTTCTTCTTTCTCCTCACCCTCCTCTGCCAGTTTTTTTCCAGAAATCTCTCTCTAAATAAGGCTCATGGAGATAGCCTTCAGTTCTCACAGTAACATACACAATGCATGTAAAGCAAAGCCAAAATGTGATCCCAGTCAGCAAAGCCTGTTCTTCAATTACACCATCCAAAATTGTTAGTGGAAGCTGCAAACACACACAAAAAATTGCTCTAGTATTTTACAATTCATAGCGACAATTCTTCAAGAAGAGCAAAGAGGAGTTGCACAGCGTTAAGGCTAAAATAGCTGTATTAAGGTGATCTTGGCTGTAATAATTTTGCACATAATTCAAGGTTAGACTGTGCCATAGCCTTTTTTCTACAGGGCTATATAGCTTTCAATTTATACATATATTTCGCCAAGGAGGGGAAAAAAATCCCTTCAAACACACATTTAATTATTGAACAGTTTTGGGAATGCTTACTTTGTCTTTTTTTCTAGCAGAGGTCACAGAAAGCATTTCAATACCTTATGGATTCATCAAAATTTCTGAAAAATTCTACTTTTTAAATTTAGTTGCAATATGTGGAGCCAAACTTGAAAGTATTCTTCCCTCTGAACATAGTGTGCTTATGTGAAAAGCCTCAAGCCATGTTTAGCCTTTAATCCCCACAAGATATCACAGCCATCAGGCATCTTTCTCCACCAAACAGGGTATTTCAGAGTTTTACAGTTTTCCTCTGTTTACCCAGTTCTCATGTTATTTTCCCATGGTCTTATATTTAAGCAGTAAGTGGACTTTTTTGTTATTGTGTATTATTTACTTAGGAATTAACTCTAACTGTGCTCCAAACTCTTACAAAGACACGCCGGGTATTTGTGCAGGAGATAGCGTAGCTACTTGGGAAGCACCTCCTCCCCACCATACCCGACAAGCTGGCATTCTAACACTACCTAAGCTGTGTGCTCGCTGGGGTACAGTCTTGACTTCATCTTCTAGTACACCTGTATCCCAGGTAAATAGGTAGAAAAGAAAGTGCCACTATACACAGGCTCTTCCTCTCACCAAAAGGCTTGTCTGTCCTCTTTCAAACTCTTGTTAGAGGATGTAACCTGTCTCACACTTTAACCACTCAGGATTCCAGGATCTTACCAGGATCTTTTCTCTGTTACAGAGGACAAAACATAGTCTGTAAAGAAAGAAGGAATTACTGGACCATACCTGTAGGTGCTGTGGTTATGCATGTTTGTTATGCTTACAGGCTAAATTATAGACCTTGCCAATGTTAAGAAAAGGCTTTACCATTTGCTAAATAATCACACAAGGGGTCTCTTCAGTCCTCCTCACTGTCTTTGTGGGAGAAACATTAGAAGTTGAAGCTGAAGTTTGAGCTGGCTGGTGGAGAAAGATACATTGTGGGAACACTATGTCCTGTATATGTATCTATAGCTTTTGTAGCTTTTCTCCTAAAAGTCTAGGAGACTTTTAGCAGCTGATTCACAGAATCACAGAACCACAGAACGGCAGGGGTTGGAAGGACTTCTGAAGATCATTTGGTCCAACCCCCCTGCAAGGCAGGATCACCTAGGGCAGGTTGCACAGGAACGCGACTGGTTGGGTTTTGAAGGTTTCCAGAGAAGGAGACTCCACACCCTCTCTGGGCAGCCTGTTCCAGTGCACCGTCACCTTCACAGTAAAGAAGTTTTTCCTCATGTTGAGGTGGAATTTCCTGTGCTGCAGTTTATGCCCATTGCCCCTCGTCCTATCACTGGGCACTACAGAAAAGAGACTGGCTCCCTCCTCCTGACAGCCACCCTTCAGATATTTATAGACAATGATAAGGTCCCCTCTCAGCCTTCTCTTCTCCAGACTAAACAGCCCCAGGTCTCTCAGCCTTTCCTCATATGAGTGATGTTCCAGTTCCCTCATCATCCTCGTAGCCCTCCGTTGGACTCTCTGCAAAAGTTCCCTGTCTCTCTTGAACTGGGGAGCCCTGAACTGGACACAATACTCCAGATGAGGCCTCACCAGCACAGAGTAGAGGGGGAGGATAACCTCTCTCGACCTGCTGGTCACACTCTTCTTAATGAACCCCAGGACACCATTAGCCCTCTTGCCCACCAGGGCACATTGCTGCCCCATGGATGACTTGTCTACCAGGACTCCATGGTACGCCTCCATGGAGCTGCTTTCCAGCAGGTCAACCCCTAACCTGTACTGGTGCATGGGGTTGTTCCTCCCTAGGAGGGGATCATGTAGTTTAAAAGAAATGAAAGATGAAACAACTGAGCTGACATAAACGAGAGTAGAAACATTAAAAGACACACAACACATTTTTTTAAGATTTGGTTGTATGATCAACAAGTATAAAACCAGATATTGCAGAGGCCCTAAGTGTCTCTGGGAGGGCTCAGAGGTGTACATGACAGCTTTTCGCTCTTCAATCCCCAGCCTTTCAGAGTATGAGGACCACTTCTGAGGCTCTGTAGAGAACCTTGCTCAGATTATTGCAGAAAGATACATAGCTACACCCTTCCATTCTTTCACTTTGTAAAAAATAGATTACTTGGCAGCCAAACTATCTGAGGGAAGAGGGACAGAAGGGCATTATTCTTTCATAGCAATTGAGATATTTTTCTGAGTGGAACTAAAGGAACAATGGCAAAACTGAGGGACCTATAACCTGACTAAAAGTTTTTTTACCAAGATTTATTAGCTCCAGCTTTACTACCTTTTACAGCAGAGATTTTCATTTTAACTCACTATTTTATTTAATTTCTCCTTATGCAGATACATTTCTCTAAACATTCAGAAAGATATAAGTGTATCAGGAGCAACATATAGAGTATAGTGTTTCCTGAAAAAATCCAACAGGCCACTGCAACATCACTTTGTGCTTGCCTGGGTAGGATTAAATGACAAACACATGCAAACCTCTGAATTTTGCACTGGTCGTCACAACCACTGAAAGGCAATTTGCAATGCACAGTCAGATTTTAGAACTATGGATATAATAACTTCTCTAGTTAGTCCCACTGAAGTCACTGGAAGTATTCACATGGGTAAATGAAGCATACATTTACATGAAAGTCATTTGCAGGGTCTAAGCCTTCCTATGGCTCCCTAGCACAGAATTAGAAGGAGTATTTCACACCATGTACTTTGGTGAAGCAACCAGGCTCCAATGAGGAGACTGCATTAGCAATGTCTATGGTATCATGACATTTGAGATTTGTAGAGTTATATGTTTCTGGCACTTTGTTGCTTGATTAAACACCTTGCTCTATTTACTCAAGAAAACAGTAGTCACAAGCTAGAGCTTACCTTAGTGAGTGCATAATCATTCACTACTCATTTCACCAGACAAACTCAAAATTAAAGCTGCATACACTGTCTTGGAAGAAGATTTCCTACTAGTGATGGCATCTTGCTTGTGATGGGCAGGGAAGCAGAAAACAACTGACAGCTGGAGGTTTTCACAGTTGATAATATGAACTATTGGGATAAAATTCCCCACTCAGATTCTTGGGCCAAATCTGGCATCTTAAAAATAGCAGTTTATCACAACATCAGAAAACATAACCTTGCTTGTCAGGCAGCCAATTCCTAACAGCCACAGTACAAGTGGCTGACATCCACCACTCCTCCTACCTAACATTTCCTCTTCCATTTCCTGCAGTAAAACTATTTTAAAATGAGCAGTGATAGGAGATTAGCAATATCATACAATATCTAATATTTCCTGTTCATATAGAAACTGCTACCCAAACACTACGAAAGTTAACACAGAAGAGCAAAAGAACAGTTCCCACACCGTGTTTTGTATATTTGATTTCAGAACTCGTAGAATTTTTCATGTGTTTTCTTTTTAAAAGCATGCTGGGGTTTTATAAACATTTTTAAAAGCCAGCTGTGGTTTAATCAACCATCTGATCCACATTATGATAACCCTTCTGAAGAGCTCCAACAATAGAATAAATATGTATGCAGTAAAGGGAAACAAAAGTGTACAAAAAAGGTAGGAAGAAAACAGCAGACTTTGGTCTCGAGCCCCCTAGAGAGTTATTTATGATCATCAGGAAGAAAGGAATCATTTTAAAATAATGAAAACCTTTCAATGTCTGTACTCCACTGAGCACAGAATCTTACAGTAAATGATAATCTAACAATAAACTTCACTCTGTTGGGACAGCAACATTTTATGCAGGTGGAAATGAGTAGTACTCAGGATGAGATCTTGACTACTATAAAGTCAAGAAAAGAATTCCCACCGGGGCTCAGATTTCATGCATATCTTCTTGCTAGAGTTTGGAAATAGTATCTTGTGAACAGCACAAAAAGCCACATGGAATAATGTAAACAAATCACCTGAGATGTACATCAGAAAATTCACTAGAACAGCAGAACAAGCAAATTACCATCCCTTCATTCCTCTCTGCAAAATAAATACATGACAATGGCCTGCTCAGCAAAGATTTAAATCTTCTCCTCCCCCTCCTTTCCCCAAATTTGATGGCTAAAATATGAGTGAGCTATCAAATTTGGTCCTGGAGAAAGCAGAGAGAAATCTCTCCATGAGAAATGGCTCGAGTTCTACATCCACATCTCCAACTATTCTCTGGCTGCAGCAGTCCTAACAGAATGAAAACAGAATATTCTATTCTGCATGTTTCTGCAGCGAGCACCCCTGACTCATTGCTTTCAGTAGCTCAGCAGTGTTTCTCACCTGCCAGCTCCTTTTCCAAATTCTTCACTTTACCTAGTACACAGAGTATCAGCATTTTTGGGAAAGCCATGAGAAACACTTCATTCAACACAAAGCTTTTGTTATAAAACAACATATGAAAAGCTTTTTGTTTTATCTATAACCATAATACTTTTTTTCACCAAAATATAGATTTTTTTCAAAAACAAACCAGTAGATATAGCAGTAGATGCTCACTCTCTTCACCTCCATCTAGCTACTCTCTTGTTCTTCTCAAAAATAATTTATTTCAGGAAACCTTTCAGTGCTAAAGCCGCACACAAAAAAAACCATACTATCTTTCTTTTCGGACAGTCCTGCTCCAAAAGTCATGAGTCAGGATGCTCAGAGATAATTACACTAAATTCTTTCAAAAACATACTTCCTTCCAAAAAACTGAAGTGAGACCCTTTTAAGGTGTCCAACTGAGTACCCAAAATCATTGATCATTCTCAAAGTAACAAGAGTTCTGAAGTGAACTCGCCATTTAGGACAAGACAACTCAGAATTTTTCTTTCATTTCAAAAATATCAGATTATTTAAATTATAGGCAACTAAACCAAAAATTTGAGAAGACACCCAAGTGACTGAGAGATACTGTTTACTCAGTCACTCACAGACTTTCTATAAATGCAACTTTTTTTTCCTACCCAGAAAGTAGTATGTACAAAGTAACACTAGTTATTTGGAATATAAACATAACGAGCTAAAAGTCTGGGCAGCTCAGCCAGACTCACCTCGCACATGATGCACATGATGCCATCAGGAAAAGAGTAAAAACAAGCCACAGAAAAAATCCTTTTCTGTTGTGGATACATTTCACATGTAGCACATGTAAAGTAAAACAAGTTAGAAGAAAAATGTTCTAAGAGGAGGAAGTTCTGTTGACTCACTTTTATGGTCTTAAAGCACTTCTATATTTAGTGCTCTCTTTATCTCACATCTTACATTACCCTCTGTGTATTCTTTAAGAGAGAAAACATGCTCACTAAAGCAGTCCTAAAATTGCCTGCAGTACACATCTAAATATAATAGGGAGGCACAAGCATATCTGATAGAGAACAAGTATTACAGAAAAAGAACTGTTATCACACTCTACACAATCACATTTTTCCCTGCTCACGCTATAGACACCTGAATGATACTTGATTTCAGAGTCTGCATTTCCTGAAATGGATTTCTATCTTCTTTCTTTCCCCTTCCTTTAGCTTCCTCACCGTCTTTAGTTTTATTTTAAAGCTGTTTTTTCTGTACAGCTTCAAAGTAGATGTAGTATTGGATCGGTAAACTGTCTAACAGCTTCCAGGTTAAAATAGTCTATTTATTTACAAGGCAGGTGAATGATACACAGCAACAGCATAGATTGTCCTTCACCACATCCTCACAGCCTAAGTAGCCTATATGGTGATAGTCCGGAACTGTCTCCGAAGAAAAGAGGGTAGCTGGATTTGCATGAGCTTTTGGGCAGCATCAGCAGCTAAGATACTGAGAAACACTGAAATGGACCTGGCATTCCCTAAGACAAGTGGTAAAAGTAATCCCATGCTGCTAGATCACCACAGATTTCACAGCATTGATTGAGGAGGTCAGTCAGGGAGGTTTGCCCTGACAGGGTTAGATACCAACAGCGTGTCAGCATGGTATGCAGTTGGCAATTTTTACATAGCAGTCTGTTACGAATTTGTCAGTAGCGTCTCTGGGAGGAAACAGAAGAGCCTTCCTGCTCTCCCATGTTTCCCCTCACCCCGAAAAAGAATCACAGAATCGTTATGGTTGGAAAAAACCTTCAAGATCATCAAGTCCAACCATTAACCCAACACCACCATGCCCACTAAACCATGTCCCAAAGTGCCACGTCTACATGTTTTTTGAACACTTCCAGTGATGGTGACTCCACCACCTCCCTGGGCAGCCTGGTCCAATGCTTGACCCCGCTGTAAAGAAATTTTTCCTAATATCCAACATAAACCTCCTCTGGCGCGACTTGAGGCCATTTGCTTTCGTCCTATCGCTAGTTACTGGGGAGAAGAGACCAACACCCTCGTCGCCACAACCCCCTTTCAGGTAGTTGTAGAGAGCGATAAGGTCTCCCCTCAGCCTCCTCTTCTCCAGACTGAACAACCCCAGTTCCCTCAGCCGCTCCTCATAAGACTTGTGCTCCAGACCCCTCACCAGCTTCGTTGCCCTTCTCTGGACACGCTCCAGCACCTCAACATCCTTCTTGCAGTGAGGGGCCCAAAACTGAACACAGTATTCAAGGGGCGGCCTCCCCAGCGCCGAGTACAGGGGCACGATCACTTCCCTCCTCCTGCTGGCCACACTATTGCTGATACAGGCCAGGACGCTGTTGGCCTTCTTGGCCACCTGGGCACACTGCCGGCTCATGTTCAGCCGGCTGTCAGCCAGCACCCCCAGGTCCCTTTCCGCCGGGCAGCTCTCCAGCCACTCCTCCCCAAGCCTGCAGCATTGCATGGGGTTGTTGTGGCCGAAGTGCAGGACCCGGCACTTGGCCTTATTAAACCTCATACAGTTGACCTCAGCCCATCGATCCAGCCTGTCCAGATCCCTCGGCAGAGCCCTCCTACCCTCCAGCAGATCAACACTCCCGCCCAACTTGGTGTCATCTGCAAACTCACTAAGGGAGCGCTCAATAAACCAAAAGAACCACCAAAACCCCAACTTCTCTCCTGATTCTAATGTGAAGTTTTCTTTGTAGCATGGTTTGAGAAATAAAGGATGAAAGCGGTCCTCTTTTTCACACTTCTGGAATGACGCTGTCTAGTTATCATTAATCTATTGTCATTCTCATTCTTCGTTCCTCCCTCTATTATTTTAATTCCTTTTGTATTTGAAAACCATGGAGATTCTAAGGTATAAAATGAGACAATTTTGCAGTATTGAATATTTAGGGGGGTTGTCTATTTTGACATATTTAATACATGTGTTTTGTAGGATTAACCTTAGCATCCACGATTATATTCTTCCATTTGACTTGCAATTAAAATGGAATTGCTGTGCAAGGACAATCAAAGCAAAACAACCGCACACCTTTTCACCCAATCCTTTAACAGAATACTGCTAGCAGTGGAGTAGTCTCTTTACCTTGACTGCTTCACTTTGAAATTTGCAGTGATTTTCTTTTCTATGTGACCCATTTAAATAAATTACTAAGAAGCAAATGAAATTTCTATGGAAATGCTTTACTGTTGTTAAAAGTGGGTAATTTTATAGAGAAGTGTTACCAGTAAAATGTATGTTGTGCTTTCAGTCTAATGGAAGGTTACGTGGAATGCTCTCAGACATGTTTTTAAGCCATAATGATCCCTTTTCACCATTTCTCTTATATTGATACTTTCTGTGTATGGTGCATTTGAGTCTGGCAGGGCACCGGTGTTATTATTTATACAGGTGACAGCTCACAAGCCAACTTTTTGTATTTAGTTACACCTCTTAATAGCAACCAAGTCCATTTCAAAGGTAACAGGATTTCACCATCAGGGACCTCTAGAAAAAAGCTACTTTTTACCAGAAAAAACATGAAGTATTCACAGTGGTTCCTGACCTGAGGGGGTGCATGACACAACAGAACTGTCTCTAGAGAAACAAAACACATGGAGAAACTTCAGCAGAAAGATACTTGATCCTTGGCTTTAAAATAACAAGAAAACACAGGAAAGGTACCTATTTGAAAGAAAAAATAACTTTACTTCATCATGATGAAGAAATGTCAGTGTGACTCAGAGAAAAAAAAGAGAAGAAATAGATTCATAAACCCATGCACTCACTAAACAGGCACCAAACTTAAAGGGAGCTGCACACAGAAAATAATACTTTCGAAAAGTCTGCCTTAGGTATACCTTATTAACACAGGTAATAATTCTTTTATTACTTTTTAGTGGGCTGAGAAGTCAAAAAGGTTCAGAAAGAAAGAGAGGGCACACCAGGGATTTCATTGAACTTGGATTTGGTTTCCAGATTATCACAAAAATTTTTAAATGATTAGACAGAGTTTAAATTAATGGCAATACACTGTTCACTAACAGTTATTTTAGGGATCAACAGGACTAGTAAGGCCTGTTAGCACCCTCAGGACCCTAACATACTGACTGCTTTTGGTCCCTGTACATGAACAGATAGTTGAGTGGAGTGAGAAGATAGAGCATCTTTTGATATTTTAGTGGAGCTATAAGTTCACATGCAGCCCCACTGTAACTCAAGGTAGAGTGAAAGACCAATCCATTCATTTGAATACAGATTTAGTTTAAATTAACATTTTCATTTTAACACACTATGAAAAAAAAATTAACAGCCAAGACATTTTGGATTAAAATACTTTAATTAGTTAACTGATTTTTAAAACCACCTTCCTCTTGTGCAATTTCTCTTGGATGTATTTGAGATGTCCATTATTAGTAGGATGTTTATTTCTTTTTCGTTACTTTCAACTTAGGACATAATGGAAGCAAGAGGTAACTGGTAAATAATTCATGGTACAAATAATTTTATGCATTAGAATGGATTTGCTCCTTCATTTTCTTCAAGCTCACATTTGCCTAGAGATAGTAAACACTTAACATGTAATTTAGCCTCCTCTTCTTACAAGTCAGCATTTAGTCCTGTTCTCATCTCTTTCTATCTGCACGATGTTCATCAAGAGTTTCTTTTAAATCAGCAAGGTTGGCCCACACAGATTCACTTGTATTGTAAGATACTGCACACTACAATGCCATTAACCTCTGTTTTTCTTTGTTTTTTTCAATCTCAGTATTTCACAAAAAATTGAAGTCTAGCCCAAATCAATTACAGACTGTTGAAAAATTATTGGATTTGACATGACAGATACTGATGGACATTCATTAAAAGCTTTGATCCTTACTGTAGGAAACTACTGCCCATTTTTCCAGATTACGCTGTGAGATTGTTTTGTGAAACTTCTCTCTGTGAGGCATCCCCTGTCTGTCTGACTTACTTGTCCTTCCATTTTCACCACCTTCACCTAACATCAAAACTCATGTTTCCCAGATGAAGCTCTCCCTTACATTTCCTTTCAAGGAAACAGTTGCCCTCCAAACATCTGTTCCTATATAGAACAATTTACATTTCGTTGCTGTTCTCAAGCTTGTCAACATTTCTAAAGCACCACTGCCTCCTCTGCAGGGAGAAAGGTTTGAGTCAACACTGTGCTAGAGTACTTTCCTTTAAAGCTTTAGCATTGTGAAATCAAACCCACCCTCAACAGGCTTCCCTTTCAAAAGACTTTTGAAGCACGATACCAAAGGTTGCAAGGTGTAAACAGTGACAAGGTGGGATACACTGAAGTGGGATATACTGGAAGAAAAGGAGGAGCAAATCTGTCCACAGCACCTCACTTGTAAACTCACGTCTTACAGATGATGACATTTTCATTTTCAAGTATTAGATCAGGAAGATGCAATTATCTCCTCTGGCTCTCAAGCATTGCCTATCCTCCACACACAAACACACGCACCCCCTGCCTCCCAGTAAATCAAAATCATAAAAGGCAGCCTGCAATGCCTGGAAAAGAAGAGTCAGGGCAGACTTTTTTGTATTATTAAATCTATACTGAACTTTGTATTTTGTAGAAAGCAACAAGTCATAGAATAGCTGCATAAAGCAGTAACAAGTCAAGAAAACAAGAGTTTTCAGAGGAACAGTTTAACTGTCAAGAAGCAGCTTAAACTTTCATTAACTACTTCTTCCTCTGACCAACAATGCCATCTAGCAAGCCTTCAGAAACAACTCTGTGTACACACTGTTTTCTCCTCTTAATAACTGATGAGGAAGTTAAAAATCACTTATATTAACTTTCTACAGAAGTTTCATTTTCAGAGTTCCTCACTTCTGTTTCTCCTGTGAAATCAATTTCTGACACAGCCACACACACATAAACAGGACAAGTACTCCAGCTTTTCCAATCATGTCTCTACTAATTTTCATTAGCTCAACTCAGACTATCTCCCCAGTTCATCGATATAGTTTGGAACAAATTAAGACATTATCTCTATCTCAATAGCTACAGGATAATTCATTAGATTCACTCTTAGGTCCTGATTCAGTAAAGCACTTTAGTTGTTGGGAATCGAAAATGTATGTGAAGGATTCAAAGACAGTAAAATCTGTAGGATTTAAGCATATGTTTAAAAATAAGTATGTGTATGAAGTTTATCTTTACTGAATGGAGGCTTTTTAAAAATAAGGAACTTATTACAGAATAATTTATCAATAAAGTTTTAAATGACTCGGTAAGAACAAATATATTCTGTGAACGCATTTAGATAACTGAGGACGATATGCAGCTAACTGACTGGAAAGGCAGTTTCAGTTAATCACTGACATCCTATGTATAGGATATGAATTACGACAATGGAGATGTTGGGTCTTTAGAGAGATAAGTACCTTCACTGCCTGCAGGAAAAGGCCTTCGTCCTTCCCTTATGAAGGACACTGTGGCAAGGGCAACTTACATGTATGCTTTTCTCAAAGGCATTAACTGGATTTGTTCTGAAATATATGAAGGTGAAAGGCTTATTCTTTGACTCCAGCTACTCACGTTATAAGATATCTTGACTGACTGGCACAACACAAAGTCGTGTCTGCAGGATTCTCCTTATGTGGACTGCAGTGATCTGCCGTAAAGAAAAGTAGTCATGACACAAAGATGATGGAAACAGGAGAGAAAAAAAAAAACCCAAAAATCTACATCAAAAGATCTCCAGGCTCTGAAGCAGAAATGGAGGATATGCTATCTGCTGGATGCTTTACTTTTGATACTGTCTTTATACAGAAGTTGCCAAGATGCTAGGGAAAACTATGAGTAAGTTAAAATAAGAACATACACTCTGGGAGTTGATAATCATAGTAGCTCTCTATGAGACAGTCTGCAGGAAGGATCCCTACATCTTTCAGTCTCTGTGAAGTACAGCACAAAGTTGTGGTATTCAGAATTGGTCTGTCAGGCAAGATGACTGACTATAAGGTGCTCCAGAGTAGCTCAGAGAAAAGGTAGTAGAAACTTTGTTGTGGTATCATCTGTGGCATGACTAATATAAATCCTACTAGAGAAAGCTACATACTTAGGTAAGCAGCAAATTGAACTTAGTGGTCAGAGGTTTGTTGTTTTTTAAATAGTACATGAAACACCTTCTGTTGGCTGGCTGGCCTACGTGCTTTCTTTCCCCCTCTGTAAGGCTTTTTGGTGAAAATTCTTTTGCTGGTGATATTTTTCACTATATTAGTTATGCAAGAATCTCTCAGGTCTAGCTTTTTTATCAATGTGTGCTAAGCAGCAAATGCTGTGCCACAGACAAGCCCATGGAGAGAGTACCAGGGATTCAAAGGTGCCCTTTCTTATCCTGCTTTTTTGTGCATCCCGTCAGACTAGCTTCGGCATATGCACTTCATTGTATAGGCATGTAGAGCTGATAGCCAGTCTGTGACTTGACATGAAAATTATATTGTGTATCCAAAGTAGTAAAAAATCCAGAGTGAATTACATGCAAACACTTCAGCTTTCTTATATTCCTTCACTGCAGTGAAAGCTTCAGAATTGTTTTTTAATGTTCTTTCCTAGCAAGTGAAATCAGACTCATTTTCGCACGCCTAGCTCAAAAAGTTTCTTATTTGCTTTCATTTTTTAAGAAAACCATGAATAAAAGAAATAAAGACAATGCAATGCAAAAAATGGAATCACACTGAGAAAATAAACAATCTGCAAATTAACTTAAAACATGAAATATAGCCTGACGTTGATGTATTGAAAGAATAATTTTAAAAGATAGGCCATTCCCATTTTCCACAAACTTTACTTAATCACATCTCTGTAGATACAGTTTGATTGAGGCATTAATAAGTGCCTACTTTACTACAGTTCATTTCTTTGATTTAAGATGTCATGAAAATAGAATTTTCCAGTCATATCTTCTCTACTCATCTTAAAATGTGTAGAAGGCAGCTGGCACTGTTCTAGTCATGTGCAAATTGAATTAAAATCAAACATTTCTAAAGAGTTTTTCTTGATATATATTTCTCATACATATAATTCAAAACCTGTGATGAAATAATCAAAAATGTAGAACTAACTTCATCAGTTCATCATGCTAGATACTTTAGATTTACAATAATTCTCAAAAAGGTTAGTGTCTCAAATTTGTTTGGTATGGTATTTACATAATATTTGTGTCCTGGACATGTACCTGAACTGAATTAATATCTTAGCTCACTCAAATATGAATCCAGACTTCTCAACACAGATGAACCATTATATATCCCAAAAAGTAGACAGCACTTCTTAAAGTATTTTTAATTCATTTAAACTTAACACATATACATAATATACTTAAATTATCCTCATCTTAGCAGAGTGACCCTCCTTTAAAATAAATCCCAGCAAAATTCAAAACCCTCCATTATCAAATATTAGATTAGAATGATGTAAGTAAAGTTTGTCTTGCATTACAGAGGTATAATTCCATTCGTTCCAGGAAAGATTATGAATAACTAGGAAGATTTGTTTTGGTGTTTAAAATACAAATAATGCTCCTCGGCTAGGAGGAAAATAAAGAGAGATAATTTAATTAAATGCTGGCAATCAATCCTTTCTATGTTTCAGAAGCTCAAATGATATCATTTAATTTCATGAAACCTCAGCTATTTTTCTCTTTTCCAGTGACTTTTGCAGAGACATGTATAACTGCTAAAGGAGGTAGTTACGCAAAGTTACCATTGCTGGAGCTGTACAGCTCTGACATAGCAATAAGAATTTTTAAAATCTCTAAAATCACTAGTGCCTTGAAAACCTCTTTCAACAGTTAGCAACGTTAAAAGAAATAAGCAAGGGCATCACTGCCTGTAATTGCTCCCATTAATGGTAAGTTGATGTGCATAAAATATATGCATAAAAATACATCTGAGCACCTCACAATCCATAATTAGCATTATTTTTGCAACATACCAGAAAATTAAAAAAGTAAAAAAGTAGAGTCTGTGTTTTTATAGATGAGGAACTGTGGAACCTGGAATAATTGAGACATATGCTTTAATTACAGTGGCACAGACACTGTGTGATAACAGGCCTATCACAGCTTGTCTGCTCCAGAAATACAAAATGCAAGTTTCTGAAAAAGTGGGCACAAAACTTATCACTGCCTAACTCAAGGACAGCATATTTTCTTCTAGACCAGAGGAAAAAGCAGTAGTTGTAACCTATAATTTGTCTTGTTTCCTTCCATCCCTTGCTGCCTGTTTTGCATGACTTTACATACCCATTCTCTGCACCCAAATGTATTTCTGAGAAGGGACAAGCCATCCACCTGAGAAATCTGATCCCAAATGTCATCCCCATTTGTCAGAAACTCCCTAACTACCAGGTAACTTCCAGGTTCCACTGGGAAGGTTTGATCCAGCCTGAGCTTCTTAATACAACCTCCAAGGAATCAAAGGTGAAGCCATTTAAGGGCCCATCGTCGCAGTCCTCTTTAAGATGACACCTCTCCCTGTTTCAGGAACAGTAAACTTTTCAATAGAATCCACTGAAAATTATGAAAATAATATTATTTTTATCATATATCGAATTTTTCCACCAGAAATGGAACAAGAAGGAAGCATAATGTGAGGGACATCGTACCTCTGTGCTCCTAACAGCAATGAAAGGGTCTTATTTATCTTGAGGTTCCAGTAAGGGATTCATTCCTTTTGTGAAGATACCGTTTTAAGGCAAACCTTGTGATTTACACCTCTGGTTTGAACTCTCCAGCTGACTGCTTATCCAGTATGGAATACATCTAACTCTCCCAGGTAACACTGGGCAATTTTTTAAGGAAGCAAATTCATGCTCTTGCCCTGTTGAATAAAGGACTACATTAACGGAACATGGGCTCAGAGGCAAATTTAGGCAGGATTACCAGAAACAGACATCAGACAGGTTGTACGGCTCACTGTCAGGCACGGCTAACAACATCAAGGTCCTCAGCCATCGCCCCAAGCCTGAAGCTGGAGCCTGGGGCACTGGCAAAGCAAAGCAAACACCAATCTTGTTCTACCTTTTTGAGAATACAGGAATGAGCAGGTTATAGATTAAAAATGAAGGCAGTGCTTTCTTCCTCTGATCGTGGGCAGTTTTTGAGGACAATGGGAGAGGAGTTTGGTATGTTTATCACAGCATATTTGTTCAGTTC